>NC_136270.1:112203381-112208381 GCF_964187855.1 Myxine glutinosa
TATATATATATGTGTGTATATATATATATGTGTATATATATATATGTGTATATATATATATGTGTATATATATATATATGTGTATATATATATATATATATATATATATATATATATATATACATATACATATATATATATATATATATATATATATATATATATATATATATATATATATATATATATATATATATGTGTATATATATATATGTGTATATATATATATATATATATATATATATATATATATATATATATATATATATGTGTATATATATATATATATATATATATATATATATGTGTATGTGTATATATATATATATATATATATATATATATGTGTATATATATATATATATATATATATATGTGTATATATATATATATGTGTATATATATATATATGTGTATATATATATATATATGTGTATATATATATATTGTTGTAGGTGACGGGTCGCGCCTCCCGGCACGGCCGTCCCACGGGTGCAACGCCGGCTGGTTCGACACAGATCTCGGGTTACGCGCCTCTATCGCGATACCAAATTACACCTGTGCCTTGCCAGTTGGGGAGACACCCGTCGCTACAGGTTGGGTTTGTCAGAGACCGAGCGAAGTCTGCCGCAACCTGTAGCCAGTTTGGTTTTAATTACAAATCGAGCGGATTGCTCTTCAATGCGACACAGATGAATGCAGTGCGGCAACTTCCATACGAATCAACCAGATTTAATGGGGGAACATTAGGGTACACAAAACAAGCAAGGCGTTCATGATAACATTATAATTCAACTATGAGTAATAACCCGCTCTTATCTAGGGAGCTACAATTAAGGGTTTTGCGGGGTGACCCTAACGAGATAAACCTTAGGCCTGGACAACATTCATACAAGACAGGGGGGTACTTGGTGGTGTTGATGAACGAGAGGTGAAGATGTGAAAAGGGCGAATGCAGCTCGTAACAAGCCGATGTCGCCGGATTCGAAGGCCCCGCTTGGGCCTGCAGTCTGCCAAATGGCGGCCCGCCCTCTTATCGGCCACGCATCAAGCGTCGCGAAATGGCGGCCACCCGCTCTCCTTATCGGCCACGCGATCAGCACGATTTTCCGTTTCTCCCGCTCAACCACGCGCGGAGAGAGCTCTCCGGCGGGAACCCGCCGCGAAGGCCTGTCCACACGCCATCCGCGCATGCGTCTTTTTCCACCTCCTCCCTCGCCCGTGCTCAGCGACTACCTCGAAGCGCCGCTTCCGGTTTTTGACGGCGCTTGTCGTTTTTGCCCGCTCAATCGCGCTTTCTCACCTCAATCCATTGCCTCGATCATGGCATTGCAACCGAGGCCGGTCTTAATGGAACTTGCACCTTGTTTGATTGTCAAGATGTAATTAAAAGGGAACCGTCTCTTGTACACCACCAATGCACCACACAAAACAGCCTGCTACACCTTCCGACACAAAACTACCATCCCAGTACAGACGATCTATGGTAAACATACATCTAAGAGGGGACCTGAACTAATTCTATATTTAATAAACCACTAAGGGCCATTTCCGCAACACTACCCCCACCTTTCTCCCGAGGCTCTCCCGAGCCTCCACTAGGGGCAGCCCGCGGGAATGGCCCTGTCTAACGTACAGCACAAATCTCCCATTTACTCTAACCCACAACATTGCAAGCACTTAACTCCAAGAAGCAAAGTATCAGTAAGATTGGCATGTCCCTATCCTAGTGTGTCGGATCACTAATCTAACAAACACATCCACACTCTATGCACAATACTTAACATTCTAATTATGCATTTGCGCAGGAGGGCATTCAATGTTACTTTCAACACCAATATTCACATCGGAGCAAGACATTCAGAGTTTCAAAGCTTCTTGACGTGTTCGCTCCTTCACGCCTCCTCCCGGCAGTGTTGTGTCTTCACCCCAGAGGGGTTTCCTTACTTCGTGGCCTTATTGGCCTCTCACCAGGTGAGTTCAGTCGGCCCAGTGGCCTAATCTCACAAAGAGTCCTTCGGCCCACTGAGCCCACAAGACGGCATGAATCTTCGGCTGCAACAGCCCGCAAAAGCACTTTGGCCTCCATGGCCCACAAAAATGCTTCGGCCCACATGGCACACAACCGAGCAGCAGCAGGCAACAAGCCCTGCCTTGGACAGCAGGTGGCACAGTTCTACCGATGGTAAGCAAATGCAGTCTGGAGGCATTCTTGAGGGTGCAAGTGGGGGTGATGACCTCAGCCCAGGCAAAATGAAGAGTACCCTTAACCTTCCTTGCCTGACTTATCTTGGTACGACTTGTTTTAGTATGGTCTTCTTAAAAAGTCCTTTCACTTTTTAGCTGACAGGATGGTGTGCTTCTTAATCAATTGTTATCTGTGTGTTCATGACACACTGGTGGCTTCTCTGGCACTTGGAGAGGGCGACCGAACCTGGCCCTTGTTCACAACTTTCCCATCAACACGACTCGTACCAGGTGTCACACATGAATGGTGCGGAGGAGAGTTCATCGAACCTAACCTTTTACTTGAAGCTCTAACCAATGGCACAAACCCTGCCATTGCCACAATGATCCTAATGACCCATTTTTCCCAACCTGGCAAACTGTTCCATTCTTTTAAACCTGGGCAAGGCCCTTATTTGTCTCTTTTTCTTCACTTGGTGGTGCCAGGCATAACTCATTGGCTGGGGAGTGTGACTACAACTAGGCCTCTTTGCCTGCTTCCAATAGGTGGTGGGGGACACCCAGCGACCTCGGGGTTCACCTGAGCGCGCCTCTGGCGCTCCTAAATAAGGGGTGGCTCTCTAGCCCCCACACTGTGCTCTCCAAGCACTCTAACCGGGTGGCTCTCTAGTCCCCGCACTGTGCTCTCTTAGCACTCTAAACCCTACTGTCTGGTGTCCCCTCCCGACTCACCAACTTCCAATACCATGTCACACTCCCAGCCAGTACCACCATACCTTGGCTGCACCTACCCCTAGCAGTCCGCCTGCACAATGGAACAGCAGCCAGAATCCACGTCAAATCCACTAAGTCCCCCTAACCTACACTCACTTGGTTAGGAGACTCCTACCAACAGGGTACATTGTTCGCACTCACTCTCCTCATTCACACAATCACGCCATTCATCCCAAACACCTTCGTCATTCATTCCACAGTGCCACACACCGTCCACAACACCATCCAACACCTTCCACTTTTTTGCAGGGGTGTTTAACGCCCTGTCTGTCATGTCCCCACTATTTCTCTCACTTTTTTTTTTTTTTTTTTTTTTTTTTCTAATCTGGCCTGCTTCTGTGGCTCATTGGAAAAGGGAGTGAGGGAAGGAATCCCTCATTACCCCTTACATGGCCCCGCCGCCTTTCCGCCACGGCTCATAAGGGTCACGTCTCAATTGAGGTCGTGGTCCACCCCCTCCTTTTCTCCAGGGTTCGCGGAAGTCAGGTAGACCCCACTTGGGGGAGCGGCCTCCCCCTCTTCTCTTTAATTCCCTGAAGACAGGTAAATCCCATTTAGCTAGCCGAACCCCTCGTGTCCTCAGAGAGGTCCGATGACCAAGGGACACCTGGCGGTGTCGTTGCTGGGCCCCTCTTGTTCGAAAATGGGTCCAGGGAGTATGTGACGCATGCCAACGCCGCCTGCTACGCATCTGCGCTCTACCTCGAAGTTCCTGTGAAGCTGAGGGAGAAATTACAATCCCCTTTCTAAAGCCTGCTCCTGGTGGAATTTCTATTTCCCCTTGCACCTCGAACCTATTTCCTACGTCACCACTCATTCCATGCTCAGCACTCACACACGTTTCGGCCTTGACAGCACACCCCGGTGCTGTAAACTGGACTATGGGCTCACAGCATTCATCCACAGGCATTCCATCCACACATTCAGGTGTCACGCATACGTGCACCCCATCGGACAGAGTCTCTTGATTAACATCAAATCCAATTGCGAACTTAAGCTCATCGTCCGCACCATGTATGCAGATGCCCACGTACCTGCTTCGTTCCAAAGTCACATCGGTCCGGTCGCTCATCATTGGTTCGCCAAACTCCTCTGGGCCTGTCAGCTTCACTTGCTGGACCTGCTCAAAATGTGTTTCATGAGTCAACAACCCCGTATACTCCCTCCATGTCTCCATCACCAGGGTTTGCTCCAATTGTTGTTTCATTCGACGAGTGATGCCAATCAAGTCCTGCACCACTAACATTCCTCCCTGTGACGACGTCACAAATCCCACATTATTGTGCTGCCCTACTTCCTGGCTCCATTTTCTTTCCCAGTTGAGTCGTTCTTCCTCTCTGAGCCTTTTTAGTTGTTCGTTACCTTTCCGGAGTCTTTCCATCTCTGCGGACTCCACCCTTGCTTTCTCCTTTAATTGGTCAATTTCCGATTCATATTCCTCTTGTTTCTTATGCCACCGTCCCTCTTGTGCTTCATTCTCCAATCTCGTCGTTTCTCTCAATTGATTGATTTCCTTTTCCTGCTTCATTCGTTGTTCTTTCATTACACGTTCATCCATCTCATTCTTTGACCTTGCTTTGGCTTCTGCCTGTTCGATCTGCACAGTGTAGTTCCTTTTTAGTTGATCAATTTCAAATTCATATTCTTTTTGTTTCGTATCCCATCGTCTCTTTTGTTCTTCATTCTCCAATCTCGTCGTTTCTCTCAATTGATTGATTTCCTTCTCCTGCTTCATTCGTTGTTCTTTCATTACCCTTTCATCCATGTCATTCTTTGACCTTGCTTTGGCTTCTGCCTGTTCGATCTGCACAGTGTAGTTCCTTTTTAGTTGATCAATTTCAAATTCATATTCTTTTTGTTTCGTATCCCATCGTCTCTTTTGTTCTTCATTCTCCAATCTCGTCGTTTCTCTCAATTGATTGATTTCCTTCTCCTGCTTCATTCGTTGTTCTTTCATTACCCTTTCATCCATGTCATTCTTTAACCTGGCTTTGGCTTCCATCTGTTCAATCTGCACAGTGTGGTTCCTTAACATTTCA
>NC_136270.1:112213381-112345881 GCF_964187855.1 Myxine glutinosa
CCGATGTGATTGTGCAGGGTGATGAGGTAGATGGATCAGAGCAGAGTCACCATTCCAATTCCAAATTCTATTACTGGAAAAATAATCAAAGATGCACAACATGAGATGCCGGCCTGGCGCATTCAAACACAATATTCGCGGCAACCGGATATGCTGTAAGAACAGTGGTGTTGTTCACAGCAGATGGTCCGAGGCTGCATCTCCACTCATTATTATTATTTGGACTGGTTTCTGAGTTTTAATATTATTAATCATCATTATTCTGAATTGTATAATAATCGCAGATATAAAACAGGAGATGCAGGCTTGGTGCCTTCCGATATGCCGTTCGCGGCAACCTGAGGTGCTGTAAGAGCGGCTGTGCTGTTAACATCTGGTGGTCAGCGGTTGCATCTCCACTCTTTGTTATCATTCAGGCTGCCTTCTGCGTTTTAATATTGATCTCGTCATTATTTTGAGTTTTTTATGGGGTGGTAGTAAGGAAAATGGGGGTAGTAGTTTTTCTCGTAACACGCGGCCTGTCTTATTAGTCCCCTACCGGTGTACACCGTAGGGGACTATAGGTTTGCACTCTGTCCCTCCGTCTGTCAGTCTGTCGATCCGTCAGTCCGTCACGCAAAGAACAGCTTTCCGGACTTTTTTTTTCTAAACTCTTAATGCTAATGATTTCAAACTTGGTACATGGTTTCGTCATGACAAGTTACAGATCAAGTTCCAACTTCACGACGTTTCGATCATTTTTGACAAAGTTATGGCACTTTAAACTTTGGGAATTTCCCCAACTGTTTTCCGGACTATAATTTGGAGTGTGGTTAGTCATAATGCTGTCTTCTATGACACTGCTACCCAATGCCGGTAGGGGACATGTATTGCAGCACAATACTCAGAATGCTTGTTTAGTTTGATTGACGGTATGGCCTCCCGCTCACATTTCCCACAGGAATTGCAGTGAAGCGGTTCAGCTTCGGTAGATGTTCGGTAAATGTTTCTTTAAAATGTTGTTGCTATGCACGTAGCCGATATGGATGGAATAAAATTCCATGTCTGTTGGAAATATTTTTTTGATGTGGTGTCAAAATTAAACTTAATGTTAAACTTAATGTTGATATGGCACACTAATTAACAAGAACATTACAAACTGGCACTTCATGTCAAAAAGGTTGCCGACCCCTGCTCTACACCATGGTCAGCAAGAAAGTGTTGGATCATGCGAGCACGATGAGGCCGTGCATTGTCATCTTGGAAGACAAAGTTTCCTCAAAAGGCTGCACAAGCAAATGGAAGCAATGTTTCTTCCAGAATGACCCTGTACTTTAACTGGTTCAGGTTTCCATTCAGAACAACCAGGTCAGTTTTGCCCCCTGCATGAAAAGCAGCCCAAACGGTCACCCCACCACCTCCAGCTTGGACTCTTGGCACTATACCATCTTCATTGTGGGCTACATGCACCTGTCTGCGCACTCGGACGCGGCCATCTTGACGATAGACCAGAAATCTAGACTCATCACTGAAGGTCACGTGATTCCAGTGTCCTGGCTGCCATTGACGGTGCTCTCTGGCCCACTGCAATCGGCGCTGGCTGTGTTGTCTGGTCAGGCGTGGCTTTCTCAGGGGATGCCTGGCACGATAGCCTGCTTGAACCAGTCATTGGTTGACTAGCCTTCTGGATACAGGCACATTTGTCAGTTGCTGCCACTCAGCCCTAAGCCGATTAGCTGAAATGGTACAGCCATTGCAGACCAACCGGTGCAGCTGGCGATCATCTCTCCTTGTGGTTCTGCATGGACGTCCTAGCCTCGGTATTGGAGTAGGGACACCCCTCTGAGCATTTCGTTTCAGGATCTTTGACACCTGACCTTGAGTGATGCCATACTGCCGAGCAATAGCACGCTGTTTCATGCCAGAATTTCGTAAAGCCACCACTCCATGACAAACAGCATTGTCAAGTTGACGGACCATCTCCAGAGGAAGCGGCAATAACTTTTGTAGACGTGCAGCAGTTGTTTTCCACTAATACAGAATGCAACAACCCTTATATACCCGATTGTGAAGCCAATCGTCAAATGTACCTGTCCTTACATTTTGTCACGCCACCTGTGATATAATCCTGTTATTGACTTCTTGCTGCGAAAGACAATCAGTGACATGGTTCTTTCAACAAAGACATCACCGAAGGGTAAACGAAACTCACCAGATTGATATACTGAGTGCAGAAAGTAAACCCAAGTCAAGAAAAAAAAAAAAGCCATATTAAATGCCAAGTCTATATATATATATATATATATATATATATATATATATATATATATATATATATATATATATATATATATATATATATATATATTATATATATACAGATATATTATATATATATATATATATATATATGTGTATGTATATATATATATATATATATATATATGTGTATGTATATATATATATATATATATATATATATATATATATATATATATATATATATATATATATATATATTTATTGTTATGAATTTGAGAATGGTGTTTTTTTTGTGTTGTAAAATATCACCCTCCTTCCTCCAGTTGTTGTGTATAAAGGTCAAAGGGTGTCCCTTAGTTAGGTCATAGACAATCACGTAGCCAAATCATAGATCTCCCTGTTCAGTAGTTATCTCCTTATTGTGTGTATTAGATTAAGGCTGTGTCTTCCATTAATTGACACTCCATTGCACCGAATCCAGACAAGGTAGTACCCCCTTTCAATTTCCCCAGAACCTCCATGGGATCCCCCTTTTGTCAGCCGCATTAACAAATTCCTCTGCGCGGTTTGCTGCATTCCGCTGTTCTTTGGGCTTGTGGTTTTCACCGCAGCTGCTTGGCGGTTTTCACCGCGACTCCATTAGCCACGAGGTGGGCTCGGAGAATAAGGGGGAGGAGCCGCCGAATCCAGGGTGTTGGCCGCCCCTCGTCATCAAGGGCGGAGCCAAAGGAGGCCGTGCGAGCCAACCGGCACGGCAGTAAGCGACCCGGTAGGCGTGCCCAGAGAGCTCGCGGAGAGAGGTCGAGGCGCGCTATAAAACGCGTGCGCATGCGTCAAGAAGGAAAGTTCTAAGAGTTGAGTGGGAGGGTTCAAGAGTGGCTGAAGAAGGAGAGTTGCGCTGGAGAGTTGCTGAGTTGCGTAAGGGGAGGACGTTGAGTGTGGCGTGAAGTGGCGCTGAAGTGGAGCTGAGGAGCCCGGAGTCCAGCACGAAGCGCCCATCCGCTCGCGGTGAACGATACGCGCCGCTGGACACCAAGTTTTCCCGCCAAGAACGCGAGTCGACTCCTGGAGCCGGACCTCGACGCCTAAAGTGGCCTGGGCCTTCCCATTCCTCCTTCCAGCCAATCCACTCTGCAATTCCCTGTGTGAGTCTGTCTTTGTTTGTGCTGTCCCTGGGTTAATTAAGACTGTAATAGATAAGCTAGCATTTTCACTGTGTCCGCCTCTTCTTCTGTTTTTATTTTATTATCTTTTCCTAGACCTTGGTTGCTTTCAATTGTGTAAATAGTAAATAAATCATATTTGTATTTCTTACCCTTTGCCTTTCTTTCCTCTACATCCGTCGTTGTTGTCTTTTCCCTCATTGAAAACCTGTGGCGCGATTTTGGCCAACGTTTGAGAATCGGGTCTAGTTTCTGTTAACGGTTCGTGCCGCGGCTGCCATCCGCTCGGCAAATTAACATCTTATCCGCGGTCGTGAACGAAGCTGCTCTACGTATATATATATTCCATATTAAATGCCAAGTCTGTATATATATGTGTATATACACACACACACACACACACACACACACACACACACATATCTATATATATATATATATATATATATATATATATATATATATATATATATATATGTATATATACATAATATATATACTGTATATATATATATGTATGTATATATATATATTGTTACAGACACGACTTTGATGTTAAGATGGGCCGAGCGGAATGGCCGTCGTGTCCGCACAAATTACCCGATTGTACTCGAACGTTGACGAAGCCGCGCCACGCTGGCTCAATAAGGAAAAAGAAGACACACGGCTGGATTATAATGACAGACACCAATGTTTCGATTCTCAAGTATATTCGTACGGAAAGGTTAGATTACAGGGGCTAGAGGTATATCACAGGAAGACAGGCACTTAGACACACTCTTATATTGACCCCGGACAGACGACAGATAAACGGGACAACGGCTGACTCACACGGGGGTTGATGGCAGGGAAAGGCAGGTATCGGTGGCTCCAGGTGCACCTGGGCTCGGGGCAGAATCAACACGGTTCGGTCCGGTCCAAAGATGCGGGGAGGTCACAGCGCTCGGAGGTAACGTTCTTTCACAGGCGGGTTCTCTTCCTCTCAGCGATCGCAGGCAACGTTCTTTCTCAGGCGGGGCGCATCTGACTCAGCGCGCGCAGGTACTTCTTTCTCCAGCTGGGGGCGCATCTTCTCTCACTTCCGGTAAGTCGCCACGTATATCCGGCGGGGAGTGACACGCCCTCGGCTCGCTAGCGCCGCCCCAGATGGAATCGGTCCGCCCTTCTGATTGGGTGCGGGGGGGTTACCAGGCTCCGCCCTTGAGGAGGAGCTGACAGCCAGCCCCTCCGTGGTAACCCCGTGGAGCGCGTGGTCAATGGCGCTAATCGAGCCGGTGTGAGGACGCATCCTCCCCCCGCGCCGCCGCCATCTCCTCTGTTGTTGTTGTAATTGTTGGGGAAGAAGATGGAAGGAGGTATGGGAAAGGTCCTAAACTCACTACTGATGCCATATAATCACATTCTGGTGCAACGAAGAGTCAGAATTAATGGAAACGAGTCCTTAACTGACATAGATTAAGAATAACTAGCAAGATGTCCGAAAGTTGTCTACGTGTGGTGCGGTGGACCTGGGCACGACATTTAATGGGGGAATAAGGGGAAGGTCGGCTCTACTGAGTGTTATTTACATGCAATGGGACTAGGGAATGGGGGATTGGGGAAAGTTGGGGAGTATTGGAGAAATAGGGGAATATTTACAAGCGGATATGGAGGCCAAATTCCATATTCGCAACATTGCACCCTTCTCTACCCTCGGGGCGTCCCGACCCGATAAATTTTTACCTAGTTTAGTGTGGCACTCAGATGTAGTCCCTCTACTATTAACTCTACCCTGAGTGCGACAGTTTTACATATTCACAAATGAGTAAATATGTCCCCCTGCGACGTTGCACCCTTCTCCTCACAGAAACACACCCACAGGATAACCGAATCCGGAAAGAATTCTCAAACTACACATACAGCCGGTAGGGAGCATTATTTACAAGACTACGCTGCTATTTACACTACGATCCAGGACCTGTTTTTGGAGGAACACATGCAGATGTTATGCATAGAGAGAGCGCGCTTGCCAACATCGATACACCAACCCACGAGTGCTCTGTGGCCGACGGCCTTTAATAACGTGCAGAGCACCCTTCCCGAGCATCAAAAGCACCACCCCACCACCAATCGGTGCAGTCACCATTGATCATTGGAATAAAAATAAATTCGACAACCCCTAACCCTGCAGGTGTCTCTTGCTCTTCTTGTGGTGCACTTGGTGTTAACTAAAAGTGGTTCACCTGTATGGCATAGGTGCCACGTTGACCCATAGGTCCATCCCCGGGTGGTGCTTGGCCGCAAACGAACTGCGGTCCATTGTGGGTGGCCACAAACATTGCGGTCCATATGGTGTATCGATCCCGGCAGCAAACAGCGAAAGTGCAGGCCCACAACTGCGCAGCCAGCACCTCTCTCTCCTCTCTCTCTACCCCAAAGCCAGATCCTCGGAGGTGGGAGACAAAAGAAGAAACAAGTGAGTAAGGTGGTAAGGGCGCAAAAGTGCACGCAATATAAGGTAATGCACACTGGGGGCACATGGGAACCAGGTGAGACAGGTACGTTCCTTTCGTACGCCCCCCCCCCCACCAGGTAACCTACATGGCCCCTCCCTTACCCCTTACTGTATCCACACAACACAACACTACCCATAAACATCTACTTTACAAATCAACAAACATCCCTACTGTCTTCCCCGTTCCTCCCATAAACCAAATTCGTCTTCTCTCCCTCCTAACCAATCAAATTTGCCATTTTCAACTCTCATCAAAATTTGCCATCTCCAACTGAACATCAAAATTTGCCATTACCAATTCATCATCAGTCCCTCCTAGGGAGGGAGAGATGGAATCACCCCAATGTCTCATCCACGTCGTGATGCGTCTCACAAATCCACACAGCAGTTCATCTCCTGCAACAAAACAAAGAAAACACAGGTGTGGAGTCATCATCATCACAGGTAAGTGGCTGCGTATGGTGCGACAGGTTCTTCAATCCTAACTATTTCCTAAATGACTTTAACAACTTTACACTACCCGGGGTCTTTCTCCGGCCAAACCATTGGCCCTCTTACACTATGGGTTCTAAAAACCAATTCCCATTGGCCAAACTGTGGTGCTCTTCAATTTGGGGTCTCACTCCCCCGATTCATCTCCCGGTGCCCTCGCACAATTTCTGGGCTGCGGCGTGTACCTCTCCCAGTGGGTCTACCCACCTGCACACCTCCACCACTGCAGTTGCCTCCGAGCTTACCTGCTCCTTTCCCTAACCTAACTACCTGGGGAAGGCCCTCTGGCACTCTCCCCACTCGGTGCCCTCTCTGGCACTGGGCTACCCGGGTCCATCCTCCGGATCCTCGGGCCCCATCCACAACTACCGGCTCCCAGAGCCCACCTGCGGCCTCACCTGGCCGACATCCTCACAGTGGTGGAGTGCCCAACCAACTACACACACTAACAGGCTACACGCACAGCCATTTCCACAACACTAATGCACCCATTCACAACACCATTCTGCAACCGCACCACAAATGCCAATATCCAACCACAATTTACCTATACCCTCTACCTAACACTTACACTACCCGCCCCGGGTACTCGTGAAAGGGGTCCACTCTTCCCCCATCCACTCCTTCGCACCATGCACACCACTCCGTACCACTTACTCCAACTCTCTCCACACACCTGTACTTGCACACCTGTGCTCTCACACCTGGTGCCACCTGCACCCTTCTCTCCCCAAGCGCATTCGCGCTGATCCACACACTCACCACTCATACACTGCTCCACACACCTGTCCAGTTGCACACCTGTGCAATCACACCTGTTCAATTCTCACACACACAGCATGATCTCAGCTAACTACTCCCTTCTGAAACTTGCGCTTCCCAGTCGTCCCTTTAAACTATTGCGCTCCCACGTCATTATCATTCACACTGATCTACCTGCGTCCCCACTACAGGTATCAGTCACTAACTAAACTTAACGTTACCTACTGTCATCTTCGCTAGATCCCTACACACAATATCCTAACCCACCCGGGCTAGTTTTCACTGCCATGCACCCCATAAACTATTGCTCCTTTGCCCCCACCATGGGAAGGATGGTGGATTTGCCATCCCACCACATCGGGGGTCTCACACTACCAATTTTTGCACATCAAATTTCAACAAATCAAAAATTTGCCAATCCTACTCATCATCTGCCAATCACTACTGCCAATCCTTTGCCAATCACCAAATTTTGTTTTTCTCCAATTTTGGGTCCAAAACACTAACCTCATCACCCAGTCGACTCACTAATACCTCTCGGTGCGCCAATCCCTGTCCAAAGCCCGGCTTCGTAAAGCCAAGCAATGGATGCTGGTTGTTTGGTGCCAGCGGCTGGATGCGTCCGGCACTCGGTGCAGGGACGGGGGCTTACCCGGGCCGAGATCCCACGCATCACCTCGGCGTGGAGCCATCCAATGTCCCGATCTCGACCTGCCGGCACGTCTCAACAAAACGTGGTCGCCATAACGACCCTTCCTATCGGGCTGCCAGCTCCGCCTAGTGGAGCTCGGACGCGGCCGTTCAAAGCGAGGCCCAGCACGCACCGAGGGCCCGCTTCGGCTAAAAGTCGCTCTAACCTCTAACCCGTTTAACGTCGATGCTTCACCTGGACGCTTACACCCCGCAGCCCGTTCCTTGCTCACACATCCAGCCGTGCCCATGCTCCTCGTACCTTTCCGTACACACCCAGGTACACCCATTCCACTCACAGCCTTGGTCACACACCTGACCACCAAACACTTTGGCACACATTCGTTGCTCGCACACCTCACCAATACACCGCTTCGCGCCCCCTCCTCAGTCACCTCCTCTGTGACAATCACAGGTGTGCTCTCATTCGCACACCCAACCACGTGCCTCACCACTAATTCCAGCGTGCATTCCCACTCACGCTCTACCATTCCAGGTGTGCATCCTTCCATCCCAGGTGTACATCCTCGCTCACCTGTCACAACTAACTCACTCTCCTTGTCACTCTCAATACTCTCACCACCACTCTTGACAACGCACTCACCCTTACTCTTGACAGCGCACTCTTTCCCCATGCACCTGTCCGTTACACACCTTTCTCGCGCACACTCTCCCGTTACACCCTCTGTAACACTCACCACAGGTGTGCATTCTTCCTTACTTTTGACAGCGCACTCTTTCCCCATGCACCTGTCCGTCACACACCTTTCTCGCGCACACTCTCCTGTTACATCCTCTGTAACACTCACCACACCGCGCTTCCATGTGCCCCCTCGCACACGCGCTACGACCGACTCACTCTCGCCAGCACCCTCACTCCTTGGCACGCACTTTTTCCTCACACACCCCAGAGTCGGACTTTCTCGCACACCTCCTTTTTCGCACACCAGACCTGTCGCACACTTCACCAACGGCCTCTCACGAACACCCGGGTCTATCTCGACCCCCAAGCTTCTTAAATCCCCTGGCGCATCATACGCACGACCATATTGGTCACCACTTACACCGGGTCCTCTTCCTCTTCGCTTCTCCTCCATCACCTGCGAATCCCTCATCCGGTTAATGAGCACATCATCACGATCCAAACACAGACTTTGGACCAATTCTTTTATTTCCTCTTTTATCTCTTTCTTATCCCCTCTCCGTCGCTTCTTAATTTCACTCATCCCTTCTTCCACTTCTTCTAATTTGTGCTTCACCTCTTTTATTCCCCGGTACGTCTCCTCAAGCTCATCCTCTAAGGCTACCTTGACCGTTTCCAGGTGCGTCCTCACCTGCCGGTCCTTCGTCTCCATTACCTCTATCACCTCGTCCAACCTCGTTGTCAGTCCCTCACGTACCATCTGACATTCCCTCTTCGTCGCTATCAAGTCGTCTTTTAGTTCTTTCTGTGTCACTTTTAAACCTCCTAATACCGCAGTGTTCCTTTGAACCTGCTCCACTAACTCCGTTTGTCCCACCGTCAGCTGCTCCACCTCCTGCGTCAGGTCCTCTATGCCCCCTTGTAACTTTACAGTCCCCTTTCTCACCTCCTTCTCCATGTGCTCCTTACAGTGCCTCACCTCCTCGCGCACTCCTCCGACCTCCTCACTCACACCTCTTCTGATCTCCTCTCCCATCACTTGCATCTCCTGCCCAGATGCCACCCTCATCTGCTCCATTTCCTCCCTGTGAGCATCCAGTTTGGTTTCTACCCCCATTCTGACCCCCTCTATCTGCTGCCCCATTTGGTTAACTTCCCTTTCCGCTTGGTCCCTCATGTCCCTCAATTTGCCTTCCATGGTGTTTTCTAACCCCTCTAACCCTTTTTGCATCCCTTCCATTTGATTCTCTTGAGCGGCCATTCTGTTTTCTACCCCCGTTAACCCATGTTTCACCCCTTCTATCCCATTGTCTAACCCCTCTAATTTCTTGTCTAATCCCTCACCGGTACCCCTCGCTTCGTCCCTCATTACCCCCATTTGGCCCTCTAATCGCTCACCCTGAGCATCCATCCGGTTCCCCAATCGCTCACTCTGAGCCCTCATTTGCTCACTCTGAGCATCCATCCGATTCCCCATTCTGTTTTCCATTTCTTCATTATTCTTGTCCATAAGGGCCTTCATTTGCATAAAAAAAAGTTCCAAATTTACCAGCGGCGCTACTTCGGTCGCCGGCGCGGTGACCAGCGAGGCGCCATTTTGCGCGCTTGCTACCCTCGCTGTTTCGCTCTCCTCACGTGTCTCAATTTGGTCCCGGACCGACCCTGCTTCACTCTCCCCTACCGGACCCCAGCCGTCTTGATCCGCCATAGCGCGACTTGCAAAATTCGAGTTTTCGTAAAACAAATCCAAATTTTGCTGTTATAATTTCGAGCGCAACAAACGCGCTCCGGCTCAATTCTACTTCCCAACGTTTGGGCCTAAAAAAATTTAGTCCCGGGTCCGAATCCCACTCCTAACACCAATTGTTACAGACACGACTTTGATGTTAAGATGGGCCGAGCGGAATGGCCGTCGTGTCCGCACAAATTACCCGATTGTACTCGAACGTTGACGAAGCCGCGCCACGCTGGCTCAATAAGGAAAAAGAAGACACACGGCTGGATTATAATGACAGACACCAATGTTTCGATTCTCAAGTATATTCGTACGGAAAGGTTAGATTACAGGGGCTAGAGGTATATCACAGGAAGACAGGCACTTAGACACACTCTTATATTGACCCCGGACAGACGACAGATAAACGGGACAACGGCTGACTCACACGGGGGTTGATGGCAGGGAAAGGCAGGTATCGGTGGCTCCAGGTGCACCTGGGCTCGGGGCAGAATCAACACGGTTCGGTCCGGTCCAAAGATGCGGGGAGGTCACAGCGCTCGGAGGTAACGTTCTTTCACAGGCGGGTTCTCTTCCTCTCAGCGATCGCAGGCAACGTTCTTTCTCAGGCGGGGCGCATCTGACTCAGCGCGTGCAGGTACTTCTTTCTCCAGCTGGGGGCGCATCTTCTCTCACTTCCGGTAAGTCGCCACGTATATCCGGCGGGGAGTGACACGCCCTCGGCTCGCTAGCGCCGCCCCAGATGGAATCGGTCCGCCCTTCTGATTGGGTGCGGGGGGGTTACCAGGCTCCGCCCTTGAGGAGGAGCTGACAGCCAGCCCCTCCGTGGTAACCCCGTGGAGCGCGTGGTCAATGGCGCTAATCGAGCCGGTGTGAGGACGCATCCTCCCCCCGCGCCGCCGCCATCTCCTCTGTTGTTGTTGTAATTGTTGGGGAAGAAGATGGAAGGAGGTATGGGAAAGGTCCTAAACTCACTACTGATGCCATATAATCACATTCTGGTGCAACGAAGAGTCAGAATTAATGGAAACGAGTCCTTAACTGACATAGATTAAGAATAACTAGCAAGATGTCCGAAAGTTGTCTACGTGTGGTGCGGTGGACCTGGGCACGACATTTAATGGGGGAATAAGGGGAAGGTCGGCTCTACTGAGTGTTATCTATCTATAATTCCAGTAATCTCTGTCTGTACGTTTGTCTGTGACCGCTGTTTCTCGACAACCACGGGTCCGATATACTTTTAACTTGCCAGGTATATTGCTGGGGACCCGAGGATGTGCCTTTTCAAGGTTTCATATTAATCGGACAATTACTTACCGAGCTATGTCCAAAAAACGATTCAACCAATCAGAGAGCAGCGAACGATCGCGTGTGCCGAACGTGGAGGACACACTCTGCCTCGGATGGCACATTTGAGAGCGTATTCATTTATTTCACGTTTGCAAACTATGTTGGCGTTAAACTACGTTTTAAAACTAATAAAAACGAATTTGCGATTCATTCGCTTTCCTGCGCGTTTGTGCACGCGATGGCGATTTCTTTACCAAACTCCGGAAGCCGTTCGCTTTGGACCAAACCATTGCATGTAAATAGAGGGGGGGGGGGGGGTTCTGTGGTCGTTGCGAATGGACCAAACCATTCATGTAAATAGAGGGGGGGGGGTTGTCACTGTACTCGCAAGCCGTTCGCCGTTCGCTTTGGCGTTGCGAATGGACCAAACCATTTCATGTAAATAGAGGGGGGGGGATATAATTTTAGATAGATATATAGTACGGGCATATATATAGTACGGGCATGCCCTAGTTTACATGCAATGGGACTAGGGAATGGGGGATTGGGGAAAGTTGGGGAGTATTGGAGAAATAGGGGAATATTTACAAGCGGATATGGAGGCCAAATTCCATATTCGCAACAATATATATATAGTGTTGTGGATTTGAGAATTGCTGTGTTTTTTTTAAATTGTAGTGTAATTAATTGTTGTAAAATATCACCCTCCGTGTTGTGTGTAAAGGTCAGAGGTCGTCCCTTACAACACACACAACATGCATTTTAAGGCCATGTTCCCTGCTAGAGCGGGGGTTAGCCCAGGGTGTTGGCCTGGGAAGGGTTAGGAAGTGAAGTCGTCCCTTAGTTAGGCCATATACAATCACGTAGCAAATCATAGATCTCCCTGTTCAGTAGTTATCTCCTTATTATGTGTATTAGTTTGAGGCTCTGTTCCCACTAGTTGACACTGCATTGCACCAAATGAAATAAGGTAGAATCCCCTTTCAATTGCCACCAAAACGCAATTGCCGGCAGCGTTCGCTGCCCTTTGGCTGGGGCTCGCTCGAATCACCCCAAACTCCATTACGCACGTGGTCAGCTCGGAGAAGAAGGGCGTGGCCCGCCCCTCGTCATCATGGGCGGAGCCAGGAAGAGCCCGTGCCCACCAGCGGCACTGCGGAGAGCGACCCGGTAGGCGTGCCCTCTTAACCCGCGGCTTGATCGCGGGAAAAGCAATAAAAGGGCGACGGAGGGACTACATGAGGAGATGAGTAAGGAGGGTGCACGGAGCAGTCAGGGAAGGAGGAGCTGAAAGAGGAGCTGAAAGTGGAGCTTTGACGTGCAGTTTTCGATCTGCTGTGGCGAAGCAACGCGACCGTGCGACCCAGATTGCGGAGGATCGGCGGCCGCTCACCTCGAGCCTTGCCGTTTACACGGACCAGACCCGCATCCTCCCCGGCCTTGTGATCCCGCCTCGTCCGTCCAGCCATCCCTCTGGTCCGAGCTGAACCTTCCTCCCTTTCCAGCAATTCGTGCCTGCCTTCATTTCCCATTCGTGTGAGTCTGTCTTTGTTTGTTCTGTCCTGGGTTTGTAAGTTAGACTGCCATAGGTAAGCTAGCGTTGCACTGTGTCCTTCTGGTCCGTCCCTCTTTCTGCAATTATTTTCTTATTCTTCCTTCTTCCTTGGTTTCTTTGATTGTGCAAATAGTAATTCGTAAATAAATCATATTTGTATTTCCTACCTTTGTTCTGCTTCTTCTTCACATCCGTGTCGCTTTAGTGATTTCCCCATTGGATACCTGTGGCACGATTTGGCCAACGTTAAGAATCGGGTCTAGTTACTTGCTAATGGTTCATGCCGCGGCTGCTAATCTGCTCGGCAATTAACATCTTGCCCGCGGTCTCGAACGGGGTTGCTCACCTGCCTCCCCAGGAGGGAGCTGAGCCGCTTCAGGAGCGGAGATGGCCAGTGAAGATAGAAGGGGGATTAACCCCCCCCCCCCCCTTAAGGGGAGTGCCGTACTCCATTTCCGCAACAATATATATATATATATGTATATATATATACATATATATATAAAATTATATATATAATTATATATATATATATATAATTATATATATATATATATATATATATATATAATTTTACAGATATATATATATATAATTTTACAGATATATATATATATATATATATATATATATATATATATATATATATATATATGCATATATATATATATATATGCATATATATATATATATATATATTTGTTTATTATATATATATATATATATATATATATATATATATATATATATATATATATATATATATATATATATATATATATATATATATATATATATATAAAGACTTGGCATTTAATATGGAATATTTTTTTTGTGGGGGTGAACTTACTTTTGAAGATGACTTAGAACCAAAAGTTGATTGGAATTATGTTGAAATTATTCTAGATTTTGTTCATGTGACCTTTAAAAGAAACAAAAACCACATTTGACATTTCGAAGCAAATAAATTGATCCTTGAAAGTGATGTAAACTGATATCGAACTCAATTCATGGACAGTACTGTGTTAAACCTCTGTACGTTTTCCAGAAGTATCTCTTTATTTTTCACATTAGCCAAAAAAAATTTCAACAAAAACAAAAGCTAAATTATGACTGGGATTACGGACAGTAAAATTACAGTTCAGTACTTCGTGTAACCCCCATGAGCATTCAGGAGAGCACGTACACGTCGAGGCATGCTGTTCACGAGATTTGCCAAGGTTTGGACAGGAATCGCTTGCCATGCAGTGACAATAGTCTGCTGCAATTCACGCACAGAGGTAGGCTGCTGGTCCAAGTTGTCGATTTGACGCGTTAATTCTGCCCACAAGTTCTCTATCGGATTCATATCCGGGGACATGGCAGGCCACTCCATATGCTCTACACCACGGTCAGCAAGAAAGTGTTGGATCATGCGAGCACGATGAGGCCGTGCATTGTCATGTTGGAAGACAAAGTTTCCTCGAGAGGCTGCACGAGCAAATGGAAGCAATGTTTCTTCCAGAATGACCCTGTACTTGAACTGGTTCAGGTTTCCATTTAGAACAACCACGTCAGTTTTGCCCCCTGCATGAAAAGCAGCCCAAACGGTCACCCCACCACCTCCAGCTTGGACTCTTGGCACTATACAATCTTCGTTGTGGGCTTCATGCACTTGTCTGCACACTCGGACGCGGCCATCTTGACGATAGACCAGAAATCTAGACTCGTCACTGAAGGTCACGTGATTCCAGTGTCCTGGCTGCCATTGACGGTGCTCTCTGGCCCACTGCAATCGGCGCTGGCTGTGTTATCTGGTCAGGCGTGGCTTTCTCCGGGGACGCCTGGCACGATAGCCTGCTTGAACCAGTCATTGGTTGACTCGCCTTCTGGATACAGGCACATTTGTCAGTTGCTGCAACTCAGCCCTAAGCCGATTAGCTGACTTGGTACGGCCATTGCAGACTAACCGGTGCAGCTGGCGATCATCTCTCCCTGTGGTTCTGCGTGGACGTCCTGGCCTCGGTATTGGAGTAGGGACACCCCTCTGAGCATTTCGTTTCAGGATTTTTGACACCTGACCTTAAGTGATGCCATACTGCCGAGCAATAGCACGCTGTTTCATGCCAGAATTTCGTAAAGCCACCACTCCATGACAAACAGCATTGTCAAGTTGACAGACCATCTCCAGAGGAAGCGGCATTAACTTTTGTAGACGTGCAGCAGTTGTATTCCACTAATACAGAACGCAACAACCCTTATATACCCGATTGTGAAGCCAATCGTCAAATGTACCTGTCCTTACATTTTGTCACGCCACCTGTGATATAATCCTGTTATTGACTTCTTGCTGCGAAAGACAATCAGTGACATGGGTCTTTCAACAAAGACATCACCGAAGGGTAAAAGAAACTCACCAGATTGATGTACTGAGTTCAGAAAGTAAAGCCAAGTCAAGAAAAAAAAAAATTCCATATTAAATGCCAAGTCTGTATATATATATATATATATATATATATATATATATATATATATATATATATATATATATATATATATATATATATATATATATATATATATATATATATATATTGTTGCGGATATGAGGATTGTGTTTTTTTATTGTGTTGTATTGTATAGTAAATTGTTGTAAATATCACCCTCTGTAAAATGTAATAATTCCTTGTAAATACCTCCGTAGTGTGAAGGTCAAAGGGCGTCTCGGTAGTTATTCCATAAACACCACACGCAGGACACGATAAAACCCTTGTTCAGTAGCTTATATCTTATTATGTGTCTTAGGGTAAGGCTGTGTCTCCCATTAATTTAAATACTCCATTGCACCAAGTGAAATAAGAGTAGATCCCCTTTCATTTCATTTCAATGGCCAACTGCATTTTGGGCGGTTTTCTTCAACCACCATTGGCCACGAGGCAGGGTTGGGGAAGAAAGGCGGGTCCCCACCTCGTCAGAGAGGGGAGGAGTGGCCCGGCCCCGAACAACCAACCAAGCACGAGGGGTTTGGTTTGAGAGGGCGGAGGAAGAGCGATCGGGGAGGTTCGCAAAGGTTCAAGGGTGGGGCTATATATAACCCATGAGAGACGCCCCCAAGAGAGGAGTCCAGGAGATGAGTCCAAGGAAAGAGCTGGGTCGTCAGAACAGAGCACGTAGAGAGGTCCATGACAAGAGCTGAGTTGGTCGCCAGGGGTGGTCAGTGGTTGCGTTGAGTGGTTGCGTTGAGTTGTCGGTGGAGAAAGAGTGGTTGGATCAAGAAAGAGAGAGAGGAGAACCCGTCACACCAGACCCCCCACCAGCGCGTCGGCTCCACCAAGCAGCTCCGACCCGTGATCCCGCGCACACGACAGGCTCGGTGGCATCAGCGGCCGTCGAGGTCCAGCCCGACGTCCCGTGCGGGATCAAGCTCCAGCCAGCTCCGTGCCGTCCTCCCCCTCCAGCCACACACCTCCTTCCAGCCAATTCCTATCATCATTCCCCGTGTGAGTCGTCTTTGTTTGTTCTGTCCTGGGTAGTAATTAAGCCTGTTAGATAAGTTAATAATTTACACTGTGTCACCTGCGTCTCATGTCCCTGTACATAATCGTGACTGCTCCTTTTTGCTTATGTGTAAATAATAATAAACCCAGTTACTCTTCTGTACGTCTTCTTCCTCTTTGCATTCGGTCGCTTTAGAGTTTTCCAGATTGAGTAGCTGTGGCGCGATACGGCCAACGTTTGGGTAAATCGGGTGAATCGGGGAACAACTGTTCGGCCACGGTTATACCTCCGCTCGGTAAAAATAACATCCTAATCTGCGGACCGCAACAAATTGGTAGTCAGGAGTGGGATTCGAACCTGGGACTAAATTTATTTAGCCCAAATTTTGGACACCAATTGTGTTATTACAGCAACAAATTGGTGTCGGGGAGTGAGATACGAGGCCCGAAGCGCGCTTAACGCGCTCAAAATTACGAGCTGCTGAAAATTTGTGTTTTAAAGCAAAACCCGAATTTTGAAATCGCGCCATGGCTGGTCAAGGCGACGGGATGCCGGTGGGAGAGATAGACGGGGTGGAATCGACCCAGGACCTCGGGGAAATGTATATGGAGGAGGTGGTTGAGGGGGTATCAGGCGCACAAAATGGCGCTCTCGCGCACGAGGTTACGGGCGCGCAAAATGGCGCCTCGCACATGGCCACGGCGACCGCGCCCGCGACCGTAGCAGCGCCGCCGTTGGATTCGGACCTTTTGTTGCTACAAATCTGGGCCCTTATGGACAAAATGAGGGACGAAGCAAGGGCTAACAGTCAGCGATTGTTAAACAAAATGGAAGCCAGAATGGAACAATGGGGAAACCAAATTGAAGCAACAACGAACGGAATGAGGGCCGATAGAGAGGAAAGGGAGCAGAGGGACAGAGACCGCAAGTTGGGCGAAAGGGTCCCAGGGGTGCACGAGGAGGTAACGCGGGTCGAGAAGCGCTGGTTGAGCGAAGCGGAGGAAAGCACGGGTACAATGACGGGGGTAGAAATCGCGACACGGGGTTTGGAAAAGCCGGCGACCGCTGAGGTAGAGGAGGGTGTTTTATTAAAGCCAGCGGTCGTCGAGGTGAGTAAAGAAAAAGCGGAAGTGGGCATTGAAATTGAAGAGACCGGGGACTTAGAAAACCACTCGCGGCAGGAGGAGGTGATGGAATATGTACAAGGTCGGTGCTCAACTCATAATGATGTGCTCACTAACCAAATAAAGAGTTTGCAGGTTTTGGTGCAGGGAGGAAGAAGAACCCCGAAGGTGAGACGTGCTGTGTATTGTGCGGGGAGATTTTGTCAGAGGATGTTTGGCGACAAAAGAATTTTCGCGCGCTTGGGATCGAGGAGGCATCCGGACGTTGGTGAAGGGTCCCGTGTGAGTAAAAATGGCACGCGTGTGAGAAAAAAGTGTGCGTCAAGGGGTGAGCGTGTTACGAAGCGCGAGTGTGAAACCGAGTGCGAGCGAGAATGCACGTCGGGGTGTACGGAGTGTGACACGGAGAGTAAGGTGGTGGTGGAACGTGTGCGAGGAAGCACACCTGAGTTGGTGGTAGCGCGAGTGTGGGAGAGCCCATGTGAGCGCGTTAGTGGGTGTATGCCAGAGTGCACGCCCATGGTGAGTGTTACGGAGGACGTAACGGAGGAGAGGTGTGGACCGAGGTGTGCGCAAGAGTGTGCGCGAGAGGTGTGGTGTGTAACAGGGAGAGCGTTGGTGGAATGTACGGACGGCGTTGGAACGCCGGGTTTTGGGAGTGTGAAAGGGGTAGCGTATGCGTGTGAGCATGCAGGTGAAGCATCGACGGTAACCGGGTTAGCGGTTAGGGCGACGGATAGCCGATGCGAGCACTCGGGGCGCGGTGTGCTTTGTTGGATGCAGGGCCCGGCGCGGATCGAAGCTGCGTCGTTTCTCTTCGAAGCGTCGTTGCCGATTCGGGCTTGGCCCCGCCCCGCACGGTCGATTCCGGGCCTTGTCGGGCGAGGCGTCCAGTCCGGTTCAAGGGCGAGTGGGAGGAAGCGGCACGGTGCCCCCTCGCGGGGACGGTGTTCCGACCGGGGGAGATTGAGCCATCGGGCCCGGGACCGCAAGGTGCCGCGCCGAGATGGTGCGTGGAATCTCGGCCCGACCAAACCACCTCCCTTGAACCGAAAGCCGGACGGATTCAACCTGCAGGCGACCAAACCACCCGAATTCATTGCTCGGCTTTACGAAGCCGAGTTTAATGATGTCATGACGCACCGAGGCTAGGATATAGCGGACTGTGATGATAATAATAGTGATAGTGGTTTTGATCCGAAATTTAGAAAAGTGAATAGAATTTGCAGTAATTGGAAAATTTTGATTTGTGGAAATTGGACGAGCAAACATTTATAGCAAGGGATGCCCCATGTGATGGGATGGCCAATCCACCATCCCTCACAACGGGGGGGGGGGGCAAAGGAGCACTAGTTTATGGGGTTGATGGCAGTGAAAACTAGCCCGGGAGGGTTAGGATATATCGTGTGTAGGGATCTAGCGAAGATGACATTAGGTAACGTTAAGATTAGTTAGTGACAATGACACCTGTAGTGGGGACGCAGGTAGATTAGTGTGGATGATAATGGCGTGGTATGTGCTTAGTTTAAAGGGAAGACGGGGATCACTAAGTTAGCAGGGCAACAGGTAGTTCAGATGATGCCGTGTGAGTGTTGGAGGTGTATAGAAGTGTATTGTGAAAAGTGTGTGAGGAACAGGTGTGATTGCACAGGTGTGCAACTGAACAGGTGTATGGAGCAGTGTATGAGGGAGTAGTGGTTTTTGCGTGTGGTGTTGACCAAATGGTCCAGGAAGGAAGGAGGGTGCAGGTGGCACCAGGTGTGAGTGCACAGGTGTGCACCAACAGGTGTATGGAGAATGGTTGTATGGAATAGATGGTAGTGTGGAATATCTGGAGTATTGGAATGGATGGTCGTGGAGTGAGTATGGTGGAAACTATGGAGTGGAGTGGATGGTGCGAAGGTGTGAATGGGGGAAGGATGAACCCCCATCACGAATACCCGGGGCGGGCAGTGTAAGTGTTAGGTAGAGGGTATAGGTAAATTGTGGTTGGATATTGGCATCTGTGGTGCAGGTGAGAGAATGGTATTTGGATGGGTGCATTAGTGTTGTGGAAATGGCTGGGCGTGTAGCCTGTTAGTGTGTGTAGTTGGTTTGGGCACTCCACCACTGTAAGGATGTCGGCCAGGTGAGGCCGCAGGTGGGCTCTGGGAGCCGGTAGAGTTGTTGTGGATGGGGCCCGAGGATCTGGAGGATGGACCCGGGTAGCCCAGTGCCAGAGGGCACCAAGGGGTGACAGAGCCAGGAGGGGCCTTCCCCAGTTAGTTAGGTTAGGGTGAGGAGCTAGGTAAGCTCGGGTGGCAACTACAGTGGTGGAGGTGTGCAGGTGGGTAGACCTGCTGGGAGAGCTACACGTCACAGCCCAGAAATTGTGCAAGGGCACCGGGAGATGAATCAGGGGAGTGAGACCCCAAATTGAGCAGCACCACAGTTTGGTCAATGGGAATTGGTTTTTAGAACCCACAGTGTAAGTTGGCCAATGGATTGGCAGGGAAAGACCCCGGGTAGTGTAACGTGTGTTAAAGTCATTTAGAGGATAGTTAGGATTGGAGTCTCCTCGCACCATCTGCATCCACTCACCTGAGGTGACAGGTACTCCACACCATGCCAGGTTGTTTTGATTATTTTTTATGTGCAAATGGTTTGGTTTGTGAGACGCATCATGACGTGGGTGTGACATTGTGCTTGATGTTCCATCTCTCCCTCCTTATGAGGATTGATGATGAATTGGTGATGGCAAATTTTGGATAGAGGTATTGTGGAGACGAATTTGGTATAAGGGAAATATGGGGAGACGTGACAGTAGCGACGAATTTGTAAAGGTGTAGATTTTGTAAATATGGGCTTAGGTTATGTTATTGTTAATATGCCTCTTAGGCACGGCCCGGGCCTATAACTTTAAGTTAGTGTGACACGTAGGTGTAGTTCCCTCTACTTTTAACCTGACCCTGAGTGCGACAGTTTTAAAACATAAATAAATATGTCCCGCTGCTCCATTGCACCCTACCTAACAGACTCACGCCCACAGTTAACCGAATTGCGGAATGGTCTTCAAACTATACACTGACGGTGGGGAGCATTATTTACAGTGACACTACTTTTATTTACAAGACTAACCCAGGACCTGTAATTGTTCTTTCTGGGGGGGAGACAGTCTGCTCTGCATCAATGCACCATGAAAGCACCCAAAACGCACCAACACACCCTCAAGCACCAATCGGTGCAGTCACCATTGTTCATGAATAAAAATAAATCAACAACCCCTAACCCTGCAGGTGGTCTCTTGCTCTTCGGCTCCCTCTGCTGGCTATTATTATTTCTTCCAGTTGTTGTCTTTTTCCTTTGCTGGCGGCCTATTTGCAATAAAATGCACCTAACGTGTCCGTTTTTTATTTCTTTATTTATGGCCCACAGGGCCGACTACGTGTGGTTCACCTGTGGGGCATCGGTGCCCTGTGGCCAAGGTCCGCCAGCAAGATTTCGGGCCCTCATGGCCGGTTCCAGCAGAGGGGCCATGCCCCAACCCATGGGGTCCATAAGTGGTGCTCGGCCACAGACATGTGGTCCATAATGTGATGCATCGATGCAGACAGCTGGTTCTGGGAGTTCCGGGCGCACAATGGCGGACTCACGCACGCTCCCCTCGGCGCCCAGTGGCGCTCAGGTCCTCATGTGGGAGACAAAGGGGGGAAGACAGATGAGCGAGGGGTAAGGTCACAAGGGTACACATCAAACAAGGCAATGCAAGGTGAAATGCGTACGGAGGGCGAAGTGAGAAAGCTCGTCCCTACCGTACGTCACCCCCCTGTCACCTACACTACCCTTGCCCTTACCCCATATGTACAAAATCTACACATTTACAAATTCGTCACTACTGTCACGTCTTCCCCATATTTCCCTTATACCAAATTTGTCTTCACAATCCCTCTACTTCAAAATTTGCCATCACCCAATTCGTCATCGATCCTCATAAGGAGGAAGAGATGGAACATCAAGCACAATGTCACACCCACGTCATGATGCGTCTCACAATCCAAAACATCTGCACAATAAAAAATAATCAAAACATGGCATGGTGTGGAGTTACGTCACCTCAGGTGAGTGGATGCAGATGGTGCGAGGAGCCTTCAATTCTAACTATCCTCTAAATTGGTCCGAGAGCTAGGTGGATTTTATTTGACATGGAAACTACAAAAGCTTTGTCATGCTGGTGTGGTACAGGTAGCTTACCTGACCCCAGAAAGCCAATTCTTAAGTGCAGCTAGCGGTGGGTGGGGTAGGGGGCGCCACTCAAAGTACCCCCCAGATTGGTTTTATTTGACATAGAGACTACAAGACCAACTCATATGCCAAGTGGTAGGGTGATCTCCACCGACTACAAATCTGCAACTTAAGAAGAAAATTTCTGGTGGGGAGGTCACTTAAGAACAACATTAATTAGTGCTAATTAGGCCTTTATTTGACATATAAGCTACAAAACTGAAATCACATACAACATGTAGAGAATGGTCCCCTCATCAATAAACAACAACTTAAGAACAGAATATGTGGTGGTAAGGTTACTTAAGAAGAGGTCAAAGGTCACGGAATAGGGGTTTTCTGCACTTAATTACATGAGAAACTTGTAAACTGTGAAGACAATGTAAAAGCTGTAACATTTATTATAACAATTTCTGCTAAATTAGTACAGGTAAAATTTCTTCTAAATTACTACAAGTAATTTCTTAGAATTGCCTGTACAAACTATACTTAAACAATTTCCGAGAAATTATATTTGAGGAATTCCCTGTCCAGCAATTTCCTGTAAATTATAAACTCCAAGGATTCCTCATCTAACATACTCGAAAATAATTCACCAAATTCCGAGAAATAATATTTGAAGGACCCCACCCACCGCTAGCTGCACTTAAGAATTGGCTTTCTGGGGTCAGGTAAGCTGCTGTACTACACCAGCATGACTAAGCTTTTGTAGTTTCCATGCCAAATAAAATACACCCAGATCTTGGACTATTAGACCTGTCAGACATGTCAACGATTAACGACATACCTAATCTAATTTACATTATAATGCCCTTAAAGAGAGGTTTTGCGTTTCTGATTTCCACACAATCTGATAATAGGAGCATTATAATCGACAAAACAGGATGAAGTTCCCGACAAAACAGGAACAAAACAGGATAAAGAGACATGGACACAAATAGAATCATCTTCTGCGTTCACAAGATGTGTCACGTCATACAAGGAGTATGCTGTCCAAACCCGATCAGGGACACATGGACCAACTGCCCAATTCTGGATGATTTACATCGACTTTATCCACGACTTCCACCTTCTGGAGCGAGCAATTCGAACAAACGACGTCGACCTGTTCACTCATGCACTAACACCAATCATACACTTGTTCTTCGCCACAAACCATGTCAATTACTCACGGTGGCTCACGAAGTTTCAGTTGGACTTAGTAAACATGGACAGCACTCACCCAGGACTTCGTTCTATCTTGGAAAACGGTGTCTTTACGGTTAAAAGGACTGACAAGGCATTCAGTAGATGCCCAGTAGATCTTACACTGGAACAGACAGTAAATGCCGATTCTGCATCCAGACAGACTGGTATATCATCCATGACAAACAACTTCAGTGCACGTCTTCGCTGGATGTTAACCAAGTCCACCAGAGCAGCAATTATATCAAGGGCATTAGCAATGACCGGACTATCTCAAACGGAAGACATCACAGCTGAACTCCGCCCAGCCCGCATCAGAAGGGACACAAGCGATTTGCATAAGGTTGTAAACCAGATAAAAGACTCATGCAATCCATTTAAGTACACTGAAATATCGGATAGGCTGTACAACATCAGCACTGGTAAGGCAGCGACAGATTCCATCAAGACATGTTTGCTGGCCATCCGGGAGAAAGGACAAGCCAGATACAACGAATTTGTTGATGCCTGCATTGAAGATCCAAATCGGTTTGAACGGCCAATCAAAAGGGAGAAGCTCAGAACCTTCACGGAAAATGGCACAGTAAATAAGCGTAACAGAGACAAACGTGTTGCATCACTTGTGTGCACACGTGACCTTATGGGACGCCTGGTTGTCATTGCTTGTCAGAGAAAACTTGATTTGAAACATATCTTTTCATATCCACTGACACCGGTTCCACTGTCCATGTGCAGCACAGACGGTTGTATGGTCAAGACGGAAAAGAGTGGCCTTCTGGAGCTGTTAGAGAGCAAAGTTCCCTCTGTCACACCAAGCTCAGTTGATGCCTATGTGGTTGATGGTATGTTCCTGCTACATGTTCTTCCACCCCACATTCCAGGAACGTATGGAGCCTTGGCAGCCGGCATTTTAAGACAAGTCACCGCTCTCTCCCGTGGAAGAGTGCATCTCATCTTTGACGCATATCCAGTCCTATCAATAAAAGACTGTGAAAGAGCAAGAAGAGGTCTGGATGACACAGACAAGAAAGAATACGCCATATCTGGACCTGAACAGCACCGCCCGAGAAATATCTTGGATTGTCTAAAGTCAAGATCATTCAAAGAGCAGCTACCAAAATTCCTGGCAATGGAATGGGAGGCCCAGCAATATGCAGACATAATTCAAGGACGACTTGTGTATCTCTCGTATCTTGGAGCATGCTACCTTTTCTATGTGAAAGATGGGAAAGTCATGAAGGAAGAAGTAGAGACCTTGAAAACCAATCATGAAGAAGCTGACACCTTGATCTGCACTCATGTTAGTCACATTGACAAGGAAAATGCGAAGAACATAGCAGTCAGGGCATCAGATACAGATGTCGCCGTCATTCTGCTGTATCACTGCAGGCAGTTCAAAGCACATATTTGGATGGATGTTGGGACATCGGGAAGGAATGACAGGCGATTCATAGACATCACTGCAATTAGCAAAGTCTTGGAAACCCCACTCTGTCAAGCACTAGCTGGCTTCCATGCATTTACGGGATCAGATTACACATCTGCCTTCTTCAAAAAAGGAAAGAAACGTCCCTTCAAAATTCTTGAGGGTTATAAGGATGCTCAAGACGCATTTGCAGAGATGGCAACGGACAACTTGGGATTGGATTCAGTGGAAGTAATCATGTCTTTCACTGCAAGAATGTATGGAACCAAGCCAATTCAAGCACTTTCACTCAATGCACACCGCTATAAAGTGTTTCAGAAGACATATGCACCAAAGGCCACAGCGAAGAATCCTCTTGAGAACCTTTGGGGCATCGATGCAACCATGATACCACCGTGTGAAGCCGAGGTCTCCCAGCAAATCAAGCGTGCATCATTTGTTGCCAAAATGTGGGCGGATGCCAACAAAAAGATGATATGTCAACAGCCAACTGCAGAAAATGGCTGGGAGGTTCAAGGGCAAGCCTACGACGTCATATGGTTTGATGGACCACAGATACCTGGATCTCTTGTTCCTGATGAAGGAGAAACTGAAACTGATGCCGAGGATAATGACAACTTTGAACCCTGCTCTTCTGATGAGGACATTTTGCAATCCGATGAAGATGACGAACAGAACAGCCTGCAACCCTCTTATGGTTAAACTGCCAAAATCAAGACTCTCTGCTCACCTTCACTCCTTCATTCCCCTTTTCTCCCGCCTCTGGAGCAAACTCCCTCACTCTTTTCAATCCCACTCCACCCTCCAGGTCTTTAAAACAGCTGTTCACCACCATCTCTTATCTTCCCCCATCCAAAACCTTGATCTTTTCTATCCCCGATAATTTCACCCCAATTCCACTTTTTGAAATACCAACTTCTGTCCTGGAAGTCCTTGGTGTCCTTGTGTTTTATACTTCTCCCCCCCCCCCCTTCCCACGCCTCCTCCCCCCAAGCCCTCTCCCTCCCACACATCTCCCTGCTCTTAAATGTTGTGTGCTCTCAAGTGTTTGTGTGCTTCCCATTCTCTTGTCTTCCGCTCCCTCTTTTTATATATTTTGTTTGTCTGGTTGATTTGTTTGTGAAGTAAATGTCAGCTCTTTCACGAGCCTCGATTCAGTATACAAAAAAAAAAAAAAAAAAAAAAAAAAAAAAAAAAAAAAAAAAAAAAAAAAAAAAAAAAAAAAAAAAAAAAAAAAAAAAAAAAAAAAAAAAAACAGTAACTCTTAATTTCAAATCTCAGATACAATGTATGTTACACTTACAGGAGGACAAGGCACTGCAAACAGTTTCCAATACGTTTTCTAACATTCTAAACACTAGGAATTCGTCGAAGGATGCATTCAGTGTTTGGTTCTTGTGCAGGAGTGTTTTGTGCTCGAGTTTTAGGCCTACTTAATTATCCAGGTGTTATCGATGTACAGTGTACAGTAGTTGCCATTTAACTTTCCAATCAGATTGAGAGGGTTAAATGCCCTGTTCTTAAGTGACCTCCGCACCACAATTTTTTTTCTTAACTTGTTGTTTATTGATGAGGGGGCCATTCTCTATACATTTTGAATCTGGTTTCAGTTTTGTAGCTTACATGTCAAATAAAACTAGTTCAAAGGTCATTCAGTCAAAATTGGCATTTTTGACCTGTTCTTAAGTGACCTCCCAAGCACAAATTTTATTCTTAAGGTGGTGCTCGTTGATTAGGGGACCGTACTCTACATTTTCCATGTGGTTTCAGTTTTGTAGCTTACATGTCAAATAACAGTGTAAATAGCCATGGGGGCCAAATAGGTACATTTTAAAATGTTTTCGCTGATTGAAATCAAAGGAAGTGGTAAGATTGGAAAAATTTCTGCTTCTCATGTATCTCACTTCAGGCTCCACTGATATAGGTTTCATTGACAACGCCATGTGTGTATCATGTGGCATGTTGTAATCAAACAGTAATTAAGAGCTGGAAACCCCTATTCTGTGACCTTTGACCTCTTCTTAAGTGACCTTACCACCACATATTCTGTTCTTAAGTTGTTGTTTATTGATGAGGGGACCATTCTCTACATGTTGTATGTGATTTCAGTTTTGTAGCTTATATGTCAAATAAAGGCCTAATTAGCACTAATTAATGTTGTTCTTAAGTGACCTCCCCACCAGAAATTTTCTTCTTAAGTTGCAGATTTGTAGTCGGTGGAGATCACCCTACCACTTGGCATATGAGTTGGTCTTGTAGTCTCTATGTCAAATAAAACCAATCTGGGGGGTACTTTGAGTGGCGCCCCCTACCCCACCCACCGCTAGCTGCACTTAAGAATTGGCTTTCTGGGGTCAGGTAAGCTACCTGTACCACACCAGCATGACAAAGCTTTTGTAGTTTCCATGTCAAATAAAATCCACCTAGCTCTCGGACCAAATGACTTTAACACACGTTACACTACCCGGGGTCTTTCCCTGCCAATCCATTGGCCAACTTACACTATGGGTTCTAAAAACCAATTCCCATTGACCAAACTGTGGTGCTTCTTCAATTTGGGGTCTCACTCCCCCGATTCATCTCCCGGTGCCCTTGCACAATTTCCGGGCTGGGTCGTGTAGCTCTCCCAGCAGGTCTACCCACCTGCACACCTCCACCACTGTAGTTGCCACCCGAGCTTACCTGCTCCTTACCTAACCTATCTAACTGGGGAAGGCCCCTCCTGGCTCTGTCACCCCTCGGTGCCCTCTGGCACTGGGCTACCCGGGTCCGTCCTCCGGATCCTCGGGCCACATCCACAACAACTCTACCGGCTCCCAGAGCCCACCTGCGGCCTCACCTGGCCGACATCCTCACAGTGGTGGAGTGCCCAAACCAACTACACACACTAACAGGCTACACGCCCAGCCATTTCCACAACACTAATGCACCCATCCAATCACCATTCTTCCACCCGCACCACAGATGCCAATATCCAACCACAGTTTACCTATACCCTCTACCTAACACTTACACTACCCGCCCCGGGTATTCGTGATGGGGGTCCACTCTTCCCCCATTCACACCTTCGCACCATCCACTCCACTCCATAGTTTCCACCATACTCACTCCACGACCATCCATTCCAATACTCCATATATTCCACACTACCATTTATTCCATACACCTGTTCCTCATACCTGTTGTTGCACACCTGTGCACTCACACCTGGTGCCACCTGCACCCTCCTCCTCTTCCTGGACCAGTTGGTCAACACAACACACATCACCATCACTCAAACACTGCTCCATACACCTGTTCAGTTGCACACCTGTGCAATCACACCTGTTCAATCACACCTGTTCACCATACACTTCCGATCCTCAAACACATGGCATCATCTCATCTAACTACTCCCCTCTGAAACTTGCGCTTCCCAGTCGTCCCTTTAAACTATTGCGCTCCCTCGTCATTATCATCTACACTACCCTCTCTGCGTCCCCACTACAGGTGTCATTGTCACTACCTAATCTTAACCTCACCTAAGGTCATCTTCTAGGTCCCTACACACGATATATCCTAACCCTCCCGGGCTAGTTTTCACTGCCATCAACCCCATAAACCTAGTGCTCCTTTGCCCCCCGTATTGTGAGGGATGACAGAGTTGCCATCCCACCACATCGGGGACGTTCCACTACCAATTTTGCTCACCAAATTTCAGTCAATCAAAAATTTGCCAATCACTCTACCAATCCTCTGCCAATCATCACTCTGCCAATCCTTTGCCAATCATCAAATTTTGTTTTTCTCATTTCGGGTCCAGACCACTATCCTCATCATTACAGTCTCCTTACTAATGCCTCTCGGTGCGCCAATTCACTTCCACAGCCCGGCTTCGTAAAGCCGAGCAATGAATGCGGGTTGTTTGGTGCCGGCGGCTGGATGCGTCCGGCACTCGGTGCAGGGAAGGACGCTTACCCGGGCTGAGATCACACGCACCACCTCGGCACGGAGCCATCCAATTGCCCGATCTCGACCTGCCGGAACGCCTCAAAAAAAAGGGGTCGCCATGACGACCCTTCCTATCGGGTTGCCCGTTCCGCCTAGCGGAGCACGGACGCGGCCGTTCCAAGCGCGGCCCGGCGTGGATCGCGTACGGCGGTCCTTTCGAACCCGCCGTGGTTTGGATCCCCGCTGGTCCTCGCGGCACGCGAAGCCCGGCACGCACCGAGGGCCCGATTCGGCTATAAGTCGCTCTAACCGCTAACCCGGTTACCGTCGATGCCTCACCTGCATGCTCTCACGCATACGCTACCCCTTTCACCCTCACCGAGCTCGGTGCTCCAACGCCGCCCGTACACCCCGCGTGCTTCGTTATTGCACTCGTTCTTTCGCTCACAGACTTGGTCACACACCTGACCACCGAACACCTTGGCACACATTCGTCGTTCGCACACCTCACCAACACACCTCTTCGCGCCCCCTCCTCGGTCACCTCCTCTGTGACAATCACAGGTGTGCTCTCACTCGCACACCCAACCACGTGCCTCACTACCAACTCAAGTGTGCATTCCCACACACGCTCTACCATTCCAGGTGTGCATCCTTCCATTCCAGGTGTACATCCTCTCTCACCTGTCACAACCAACTCACGCTCCGTGTCACTCTTACTACTCTCACCTCCACTCTCGGTCGCGCACTCACCCTTACTCTCACCAACGCACTCTTTCCTCATGCACCCGTCCGTTACACACCTTTCTCGCGCACACTCTTGCGCACACTCTCCCGTTACACCCTCTGTAACACTCACGACAGGCGTGCATTCTCCCTCACTCTTGACAGCGCACTCTTTCCCCATGCACCTGTCCGTTACACACCTTTCTCGCGCACTCTCTTGCGCACACTCTCCCGTTACTTCCTCCGTAACACTCACCACAGGCGTGCATTCTCCCTTACTCTTGACAGCGCACTCTTTCCCCATGCACCCGTCCGTTACACACCTTTCTCGCACACTCTCTTGCGCACACTCTCCCGTTACTTCCTCCGTAACACTCACCACCAGCGTACATTCTCTCGTTACATCCTCTGTAACACTCCTCACTACGCGTTTCCATGTGCTCCCTCGCACACGCGCTACGACCGACTCACTCTCGACAGCACACTCACTCCTCGGCGCGCACTTTTTCCTCACACACCCCAGAGTCGGACATTCTCGCACACCTCCTCCTTCGCACACCGTACCTGTCGCACACTTCGCCAACGGCCTCTCACGAACACCCGGGTCCAAAGCAACCCCCAAGCCGACTGAAGCTCCCCTCACATCATATACATTTCCTCGTATATCGCCACTCACCTTGGCACCTCGTCTCCGCACCTCCTTCGCCACCTGCAAACTCTTTATTTGGTTAGCGAGCACATCATTATGAGTTGAGCACCGACCTTGTACATATTCCATCACCTCCTCCTGTATTTCTCTCTTAGTTTCTGTCCGTCTCTTCTTAATTTCACTCACCTCTTCTTCCACTTCCTCTAATTTTTTGCTTCACCTCTTTTATTTCCCGGTGTGTCTCCTCAAGTTCGTCCTCTAAGGCTACCTTGACCGTTTCTATGTGCGTCCTCACCTGCCGGTCCTTCGTCTCCACTACCTCTGTCACCTCGTCCAACCTCGTTGTCAGTCCCTCACGTACCATCTGACATTGCCTCTGTGTCGCTATCAAGTCATTTTTTACGTCGTTTTGTGTCGCTTTTAACCCTCCTAGTACCGCAGTGTTCCTTTGAACCTGCTCTGTTAGTTCTTTTTGTCCCACCGTCAGCTGTTCCACCTCCTCCGTCAGGTCCTCTATGCCCCCTTGTAACTTTGCCGTCCCATTTCTCACCTCTTTCTCTATACGCTTTTCGCCTCGCTTTACCTCCTCGCGTACCCCCGAGACCTCCTCACTTACACCTCGTCGTATCTCCTCTTTCATCTCCTCCATCTCTTTTGTAGATGCCACCCTCATCTGTCCCAATTCATCCCTCTGAGCATCCAATTTACTTTCCAACCCGATTTTCACCTCCTCTATCTGGTTCCCCATCTGTTCGATTTCCCGGGCGGATTGCTCCCCTATTGCCCGCAATTTGTCTTCCATCCTATTTTCTAGCCCCTCTAACCCATTTTTCACCCCCTCTATCTGATTCTCCTGGGCAGCCATTCTATTTTCCACCCCCGTTAACCCATGCTTCACCCCCTCTATCCCATTGTCTAATCCCTCAAATTTATTGTCTAAACCCTCAAATGTCTTGTCTAAACCCTCAAATTTCTTGTCTAAACCCTTAAAATTATTGTCTAACCCCTCACCGGTACCCCTCGCTTCGTCCCTCATTACCCCCAATTGCTCACTCTGAGCCCTCGCTTCGTCCCTCATTACCCCCAATTGCTCACTCTGAGCCCTCGCTTCGTCCCTTATTTGCTCACCCATTTTGGCTTCCAATAGCTCACTCTGAGCATCCATCCGGTTCCCCATTTGCTCACTATTCTTCTCCATAAGGGCCTTCATTTGTATCATAAAAAGGTTCAAATCCACCGGTGGCGCTGCTACGGTCGCGGGCGCGGCAAAATTTGGTGCCGCTAGACCCACGTGCGCGAGGACGCCATTTTGTGCACCTGATACCTCCTCAACCTCATTGCCAATGTTCTCCTCCTCTCTTTCATCCACATACATTTCCCCGAGGTCCTGGGTCGATTCTACCCCGTCTATCTCTCCCACCGGCATCCCGTCGCCTTGACCAGCCATGGCGCGATTTCAAAATTCAGGTTTTATAAAACAAAAGCAATTTCGGTACTTTGTAATTTTGAGCGCGTTAAACGCTTCAGGTCCGAATCCGACACTTCTGACACCAATTGTTACGGTCCGCGGATATGGATGTTGTTTGCCGAGCGAAGGCACCGCGGCCGAACAGTTGTTCCCCGACTAAACCCGATTCACCCAAACGTTGGCCGTATCGCGCCACAGATATTCAATGTGGAAAAGACTAAGACGACGAATGCAAAGAGGAAGAAGAAGACATACAGAAGAGTAACGGGGTTTATTATTTACACACACATAAGCAAAAAGAGCAGTCACGGGTATTTACAGCGGACATGAAAAAGCAGGTAACACAGTGCAAATTACTAGCTTATACTGACTTAGTTTACTACCCAGGACAGCACGAACAGAACAAACTCACGTACGCAAATGGATGGAAGGGTAGGAATCGTTTGGAGGGATGAGCAGGTGGGATCACAGGGCACAGCGAGCAGGTCCACTCCGGGCGGGAAGCGAGGAGCCGGCAGCTCCTTGTATTCGGCTTTACAGCGCATGCCGGCAGGGTCACTCGGCTGGTTGAAACGGGGCTGGTTGAAGCGGCTCTTTGTCAAAGGCTTTTCGTCTCTCTCACGCAACTCCGGTGCAACTCTGAACTCTCTCCCGGTGGACTGCCGACCCTCTTACGCACCTGGACTCATCTGCCGTATCTCTGGTCTAGCTTGTCCCAGCGATCGTCGCACCCTTCCGTCCAAACCTTCAGCGCGGGGCTGACACGCCCTCCTCGGTTTCGGTACCCGCCCTCCCCCCCGTGCTCTGTTTCGTGACCTTGTATGGTAATCCCACGGGCTTGTCTCCTTATTTGGGCATGGCGCCGACGGCACGCCCCTCGTGGCGAGCCACGGGCTTGTTTCCTTATTTGGGCATGGGGCTGAACAGCCCCGCCCTTCATGGCGCGCCCTGGGCTTGCCTCTCCCTGGCGACCCCGCCCCTCCTGTTCAAACAGAGCACGGAGCACATATTCACTATCGCAGCGAAATGAGAGGGCGTGCACCCCACGCTTGTGAACTGCTTTACCCACAGATGGAGAGTTTGGCTGGGAAATGGAATTATTGAAGGGGAGCTATTCTTAATTGATTCGGTGCAATGGAGTGTCATTCTAATGGAAGACAAGGCCTTACTCTAAAACACATAATAAGATATAAGCTACTGAACAAGGGTTTTATCGTGTCCTTCAATGTGGTATTTCATGGAATTAACTACCGAGACGCCCTTTTTACCTTTACACAACTCTGGAGGCAGGAGGGGCCATGTCCAACCAATGTTACACAACAATTTACCACTACAATATACACAATCAAAAAAATGCAATCCTCATATCCGCAACAATATATATATATTGTTACGGACGCGGTTTAGATGTTATTATGGGCCGAGCGGATGGTCCACCGCGACCGTTACAGGATCCCCGATTGGCCCGACTCCCCCAACGTTGACCAGATCGCACCACAGATATCCAATCGGAAACCTCTAAAGCGACCGAAAGAGAAGGAAGAGAGAAGAAGACAGAGTACGGAGGAATAACAGGATTTATTATACACACAAGCAAAAATAAGGAGCGATCAAAGTTATTTACAAGCAATGGATGGAAGAAGCAGTCACACAGTGAATCGTTAGCTTATACTAGTCAATTTACTTAACCCCAGGACAACGATTAGGACAGACGACGTTCACACTTACACGGGGGATATTGCAGGCAGGTATGGCTTGAGGATGGATGGTTGTTTTGGGAGGCAATGGAGGGTCCAGCGTCGATTGCTGCCTGGCGCGTCCTTTTCGTGGCCTGCGGCCCCTTAGATGCAGCGCAGCTGGTCGCACGATGGCTCGCACACACACCTGCTCGTTCAGGCGTCTTCCTTCTCCCCAGCAACAACGAGCGACAGCAAGCAAGAGGACGGAGTCAGAGCAAGAGGACGGGGTCAGAGCTGGAGCGTGGAGTGCGTCCCGCGGCGGCTTATATTGGTCTCCTCACCGAACCTTCGCGCACTTTCTCGGGGGTTCCCGCTCCGCCCTCTCTTAGCCAAACCCCTTGTTCTGGGTTGGATGAGCGGGGCCGACTTACTCCTCCCCCCTATGACGAGGGGGGCGACCCGTCTTCTCTAGCCACTCCCCTTGTTCGTAATGGCCGCAAATGGCGAAAACCGGTCAGCAGCTGCAGGTAATGCGCCGTCACGTTGCACAGCAGTTCAGTACTGCAATAAACGGTTGCTGTGAAAGCTCAAGTGGGGGAATCCCTGGCACTTGAGCTGCCATGGATCATCGGAGGGGCCTACGCTTTATTTCGTTTGATGCAATGCAGAGTCAATCTAGTGGGAAACACATATTTAGCCTACATAGAATAAGGAAATAAACTATTTAAAAAGATATATCGTGGCCTGTGTGTAAGTTTCATGGAATTAACTAGGAGGACGGCTGCGACCATTATTTACATTACGAGGGTGCAACAAAACCATACTTTTCACATTCGTTACACTTTCTCCAAAATTGTCACACTTCTCAAAACCGTTACACTTCTCAAATTCGTTACAATATATATATACATACATACATACATACATACATACATATATATATATATATATTTTTATATATATATATATATATATATATATATATATATATATATATATATATATATATACTGTATATATATATATATATATATATATAGTATATATATATATATATATATATATATATATATATATATATATATACTGTATATATATATACTATATATATATATATATATATATATATATATATATATATATATATATATATATATATATATATATATATATATATATATATATATATATATATATATATATATATATATATATATATATATATATATTGTGGATATGAGAATGGTGTTTTTTTATTGTGTCTTTTTTTTATTGCTTTATTCTGGACCCCCCTGCCTCCAGTTGTGTATAAAGGTCAAAGGTCGTTCCGTAGTTATTTCATAAACCATCATGTTAGCCAATCATAGATTTCCCCCTTGTTGACAGTTATTTCCTTATTCTGTGTAGTATTTGTTTTGTTTTCCTTTGTCTAAGGATTTGTTTTCCATTAATTGACACTCCATTGCACTGAAGTCAAATAGATAGATCCCAATTCATTCCCAAAGCCCCATTCACAAAGCCTCGATTGCCAACTGCATTCGCCGCCATTGCCATGTGCTCCGTGCTCTGTCTGAACAGGAGGGGCGGGGTCGCCGGGAAGAGGCAAGCTCAGGGCGCGCCAGGAGGGGCGGGGCTGTTCAGCCCCATGCCCAAATAAGGGAACAAGCCCGTAGCTCACCACGAGGGGCGCGCCGTTCGGCGCCATGTCCAAATAAGGAGGCAAGCCCGTGGCATTGCCATATAAGGTCACAGAGCACGGGGGGAGGGCGGTACTGAAACCGAGGAGGGCGTGTCACACCGGCGCTTGAGGATGAGATATGCGTGCGAAGATCGCGCAACGGCAGATGAGTCCTGAAAAAGCACACGACGTCCCCACAGCAGCACGGAGAGCGAACCATTGAGCAAGACTGAGAGAGAGAAACGTGAGGGGGTGCCTGTATTGCGGCAATAGGCCGATACCCTCTAGGCCCTATTGCCGGTCGGTGAGACGCGAGGCTGTGTTTGCCGGGTTTTCGCCTCGACCCCAAAGCGTGGATCGGAGCGCGCGCTTGGAGTCGGACCTCGACGCCTACCATCTGCCTGGACCCTCCTCTGCCGTCCCAAACCATCCCTGCCTTTCCATCCTTCTTGTGTACGTGAGTTTGTTTTGTTTGGCTTGTCCCTGGGTTAAGTTAAGCCTGTTTAGATAAGCTAGCATTTCACTGTGTCCTTCTGGTCCGTCCCTCTTTCTGCTTTATTTTCTTATCTTTCCTTCTTCCTTGGTTTCTTTCAATCCTGTAAATAGTAATAAATAATAATCGTATTACAAACCTTTTTGTCTCCTTCTTCTTCTTCACATCCACGTCGTCTTTGTCTTTTCCCAATTGAACATCTGTGGCACGATTTGGCCAACGTTCAGAATCGGGTCTTAGTCATTGTTAACTGTTCGGGTGCGGCAGCCATCCGCTCGGCCAATTAACATCCTAGCCGCGTCCGTAACAATTGGTGCCAGGAGCGAGAATGGACCTGAAGCGCTTCGTGCGCTCAAATTACGAGTGGGCCGAAATTTGTTTTATAAAATCTTAAATTGAACATCGTGCCATGGATAGTCAAGGCGGCGGGATGCCGATGGGGGCATTAGAAGAGGGGTTAGGGGTAACCCAGGATCAGAGGGAAGAAATGGAGGAGAAAAATAAGGAGGTGGTTGAGGAGGTATCAGGCGCACAAAATGGCGCCCTTGCGCACATGGTTGTTGCGGCACCAAATTTAGCCGCACCCGTGGTCGCGGCAGCCGAGCCCGAGATGCCAATTAATTTGGACCTGTTTATGAAACAGATGATGGCCTTTATGGTAAAAACAGACGATAATTTCAAAGGGATGGAAAACAGGATGGGAGGCCAAATGAGGGATGAAGCGAGGGATAATAGTGAGCGAATGAGGGACGAAGCGAGGGGTACCGGTGAACGGTTAGACAATCAATTTGCGGGGTTAGACAATAAATTTGAGGGGTTAGACAACGGGATAAAAGAGGTAAAGAATGGGTTAACGGGGCTGGAAGATAGGATGGAAGGCAAATTGCGGGAAGTAGGGGAGCAATCCGCCCGGGAAATCAAACGGATGGGGCCCCAGATAGAGGAGGTGAAAATCGGGTTGGAAGGTAAACTGGATGCTCAGAGGGATGAATTGGGACAGACGAGGGCGGCATCTACTAAAGAGATGGAGGAGATGAAGGAGATGGGGGAGGAAATACGACGAGGTGTAAGCGAGGAGGTCTTGGGGGTACGCGAGGAGGTAAAGCGAGGTGAGAAGCGTATGGAGAAAGAGGTGAGGAATAATACGGCTAGGTTACAGGAGGGCATAGAGGGTCTGACGAGGGGAGTAGAACAGCTGACAGTGGGACAAAAGGAACTAGTGGACCAAGTGGAAAAGAACACTGCGGTACTAGGAGGGTTAAAGGCGACACAAAAAGAACTAAAAAACGACTTGATAGCGACGAAGAGGGAATGTCAGATGGTACGTGAGGGACTGACAACGAGGTTGGATGAGGTGACGGAGGCAATGGAGACAAAGGACTGGGAGGTGAGGACACACATAGAAACGGTCAAGGTGGCCTTAGAGGACGAAATTGAGGAGACGCACCAGGAAATAAAAGAGGTGAAGCAGAAATTAGAGGAAGTGGAAGAGGGGGTGAGTGAAATTAAGAAGAGACGGAGGGAAACTAAGAGGGAGATAAAGGAGGAGGTGATGGAATATGTGCAAGGTCGGTGCTCAAATCGTGATGTTGTGCTCACTAACCAAATAAAGAGTTTGCAGGTGGCGAAGGAGGTGCGGAGACGAGGTGCCAAGGTGAGTGGCGAAATAAGCGGAAATGTATATGGTGTGAGGGAAGATTCAGTCGGCTTGGGGGGTGGTGTAGACCTGGGTGTTCGTGAGAGGCCGTTGGTGAAGTGTGCGACAGGTACGGTGTGCGAAGGAGGAGGTGTGCGAGAATGTCCGACTCTGGGGTGTGTGAGGAAAAAGTGCGCGCCGAGGAGTGAGTGTTCCGTCGAGAGTGAGTTGGTCGTAGCGCGTGTGCGGGGGGGGCACATGGAAGCGCGGAGTGGGGAGTGTTACAGAGGATGTAACGAGAGAATGCACACCTGTGGTGAGGGTGTAACGGGAGAGTGTGCGCAAGAGGATGCGCGAGAAAGGTGTGTAACGGACGGGTGCATGAGGAAAGAGTGCGCTGGCGAGAGTAAGGGTGAATGCGCGACCGAGTGTGGTGGTAAGAGTTGTGAGAGTGAAACGGAGCGTGAGTTGGTTGTGGCAGGTGAGAGAGGATGTACACCTGGAATGGAAGGATGCACACCTGGAATGAGCGTGTATGGGAATGCACACTGGAGTTGGTAGTGAGGCATGTGGTTGGGTGTACGGAGAAGAGCACACCTGTGGTTGTCACCGAGGAGGTGACCGAGGAGGGAGCGCGAAGAGGTGTGTTGGTGAGGTGTGCGAACGACGAGTGTGTGCAAAGGTGTGCGGTGGTCAGGTGTGTGACCAAGTCTGTGAGCGGAATGAGTGTACCTTGGTGTGTAAGAGAAGGTGCAATGACTAGGAGCATGGAGACGGCTGGATGTATGAGCAAGGAACGGGCTGCGAGGTGTAAGCATGCGAATGGAGCATCGACGCTAACTGGGTTAGCGGTTAGAGCGACGTATAGCCGAAGCGGGCCCTCGGTGCGTGCCGGGCAGCTTTGCGTGCCACGGGGATCCACGGGGATTGTGACCGCGGTGGTTTCGAAAGAACCGCCATGCGGGATCCACGCCGGGCCGTGCTTTGAACGGCCGCGTCCGTGCTCCACTAAGCGGAGCGGGCGGCCCGGTAGGAAGGGTCGTCACGACAACCCTTTGTGGTTGAGGCGTTCCGGCAGGGCGAGATCGGGCCATTGGACGGCTCTGTGCCGAGATGGTGCATGGGATCTCGGCCCGGGTAAACCTCCTTCCCTGCACCGAGTGCCGGACGGATCCAGCCGCCGGCACCAAGCAACCCGCATTCATTGCTCGGCTTTGCGAAGCCGAGCTTTGGAAATGAATTGGCGCACCGAGAGGCTCTAGTGAGTAGACGTGTGACGAGGATAGTGTTTTGGCCCCGAAATTAGCAAAGCAAAATTTGATGATTGGCAAAGGATTGGCAGAGTGATGATTGGCAGATGATTGGTAGTGATTGGCAAATTTTTAATTAGCTGCAATTGGATGAGCCAAATTGATAGTGAGAGATACCCGATGTGGTAGGATGGCAACTCTGCCATCCCTCACAGCGGGGGCAAAGGAGCACTAGTTTATGGGGTTTATGGCAGTGAAAACTAGCCCGGGAGGGTTAGGATATTGTGTGTAGGGACCTAGAGATGACCTTAGGTAACGTTAAGGTTAGGTAGTGACAATGATACCTGTAGTGGGGATGCAGGTAGATTAGTTTGGATGATAATGACGTAGTATGTGCTTAGTTTAAAGGGAAGACGGGGAGCACTAAGTTAGCAGGGCAACAGGTAGTTCAGATGATGCCGTGTGTGTGGTTAAAAGGTGTGATTGCACAGGTGTGCAACTGGACAGGTGTATGGAGCAGTGTTTGAGTGAGTGATATTGATGTGAGTTGTGCTGACCAAATGGTCCAGGAAGGAAGGAGGGTGAAGGTGGCACCAGGTGTGATTGCACAGGTGTGCAACAACAGGTGAATGGAGAACAGGTGTATGGAATAAATGGTCTGGAGTATATGGAGTATTGGAATGGATGGTCGTGGAGTGAGTATGGGGGAAACTGTGGAGTGGATGGTGCGAAGGTGTGGATGGGGGAAAGGAGGATGGACCCCATCACGAATACCCGGGGAGGGTAGTGTAAGTGTTAGGTAGAGGGTACATGTAAATTGTGGTTGGATATTGGCATCTGTGGTGCGGGTAGTTGCACAGGAGTGTTGTGATTGGTGCATGAGTAAAGTGGAATGGGTGGGCGTGTGGCTGAATTCGTAGTTATGATCATGGCGCACCATAGTTTCCCCACCTGGTGTCCGGAGTAACCAATTCCCTTGGGGTTCCAACTGCATGCCGGTCCGAATCCCTTGGGAGTTATGCTCGGAACGATGCCAGTTGAAGGCTATGGTCCTTGACCATGACATTACGTCACCAACTCCCTCGGAGCTTCAGCTTCATGCGGCTGCAGTTCCTTGGGGGTTGTGGTAGTTGCGTGACCATTTGTAGTTATGGGCACTCCGCCACTGTTGGTATGTCGGCCAGGTGAGGCCGCAGGTGGGCTCTGGGAGCCGGTAGAGTTGTTGTGGATGGGGCCCGAGGATCCGGAGGACAGACCCGGGTAGCCCAGTGCCAGAGGGCACCTAGGGGTGAGAGAGCCAGGAGGGGCCTTCCCCAGTTAGGGTAGTTGTGTAGTTGTGAGTGGGGCCTGAGGATCCTAGGAGGAGGACCCGGGTAGCCCAATGCCAAGGAGGGCAGTAGAGTGGGGTAAGGGAGCCAGAGGGCCTTCCCCAGGTTAGGAAAGGAGCTAGGCCAGCTCAGGTGGCGACGTTCAGTGGCGGAGGTGCGCAGGTAAGTAAGACCTGCTAGGGGAGCCACACGACTCAGCCCCGAGATTGTGCAAGGGCACAGGGAGTTGCATCGGGGGAGTGAGACCCCAAATTGAGAAGCACCACAGTTTGGTCAATGGGAATTTGGTTCTTAAAACCGCATAGAGTAAGATGGCCAATGGTTTGGCAGGGAAAGACCCAGGGTAGTGTAAAAGTGTGTTAATGTCATTTAGAGGATAGTTAGGATGGAGATCTCCTCGCACCATCTGCATCCACTCACCTGGGATGACGTAACTCCACACCATGCCAGGTTGTTTTTATTATTTTTATTGATGCAAATGTTTGGAATGTGAGACGCATCATGACGTGGGTGTGACATTGTGCTGATGTTCCATCTCTTCCTCCTTATGAGGATTGATGATGAATTGGGTGATGGCAAATTTTGATTAGTGGGATTGTGGTGACGAATTTGGTGTAGGAGAAATATGGGGGAGACGTGACAGTAGTGACGAACTTGTAAAGGTGTAGATTGTTGTAAATATGGGGTAAGGGCAAGGGTAGAGTAGGTGACAAGGGGGGGTGACGTACGGTAGGGACGAGCTTTTCTCCGCTCCGTCTCCATACGCACCTCGCCTTGTTTGATGTGTACCCTTGAGACCTTACCCCTCGCTCATCTGTCTTTTCCCCCCTTGTCTCCCACATGAGGACTGTGCGCCACTGGGCGCCAAGGGGAGCGTGTGAGAGTCCGCCATTGGGCGCCCGAACCTCTCGCAACCACAGCTGTCTGCATCGATGCACCACCTTTGGACCACATGTCTGTGGCTGAGCACCACTTATGGACCCCATGGGTTGGGGCATGGCCCCTCTGCTGGAACCGGCCATGAAGGCCCGAGATCTTGCTGGCGGACCTTAGTCACAGGGCACCGATGCCCCACAGGTAAACCACACGTAGTCGGCCCCGTGGGCCATAAATAAAATAAATAAAAATGGACACGTTCTGTGCAAGTTTCATTTTATGTCCAAATAGGCCGCCAGCAAAGAAGATGACAACACCAGGAAGATAACAATAGCCAGCAGAGGGAGCCGAAGAGGAAGACCAGCACCAAGGGTTTGTTTGGTTATTTTTATTATTAAACAGTAATGACTGTGCACCGATTGGTGCTTGAGGGTGCTTTGGTGCGTTTTGGGTGCTTTCTGGTGCATCGATGCAGGGCAGACTGTCTCCCCCCCCCCCCCCCCCCCCCCCAAAGAACGATCACAGGTCCTGGGTTGCGTTTTGTAAATAAAGTAGAGTCGTTGTAAATAATGCGCCCCCACCGTAAATGTATAGTTTGAAGACCATTCCGCAATTCGGTTAGCTGTGGGCGTGAATCTGTTAGGCAGGGTGCAATGGAGCAGCGGGACATATTTATTTATGTTTTAAAACTGTCGCACTCAGGGTCAGGTTAAATGTAGAGGGAACTACACCTACGTGCCACACTAAAAGTAAAGGTAAGAGGCCCGGGACGTGTCTAAGAGGAGGAGGGTGCAGTGTTGTGGATATGAGGATTGTGTTTTTTTTGTTTTTATTGCTTTATTCTGGACCCTCCTGCCTTCAGGGTGTGTATAAAGGTCAAAGGTCGTTCCGTAGTTATTTCATAAACAATCACGTTAGCCAATCATAGATTTCTCCCTTGTTGACAGATATTTCCTTATTCTGTGTATTAGGCTAAGGATTTGTCTTCCATTAATTAATACTCCATTGCACCGAATTCAAATAGATAGATCCCCTTTCATTCCCAAAGCCCCATTCACAAAGCCTCGATTGCCAACTGCATTCGCCGCCATTGCCATGTGCTCCGTGCTCTGTTTGAACAGGAGGGGCGGGGTCGCCGGGAAGAGGCAAGCCCAGGGCGCACCACGAGGGGCCCCATGCCCATGTAATAGGTTCAGCCCCATGCCCAAATAAAGGAACAAGCCCGTAGCTCGCCACGAGGGGCGCGCCGTTCGGCGCCATGTCCAAATAAGGAGGCAAGCCCGTGGCATTGCCATATAAGGTCACAGAGCACGGGGGGAGGGCGGTACCGAAACCGAGGAGGGTGTGTGACACCGGCGCTTGAGGATGAGATATGTGTGCGAAGATCGCGCAATGGCAGATGAGTCCTAAAAAAGCACACGACGTCCCCACGGCAGCACGGAGAGCGAACCATTGAGCAAGACTGAGAGAGAGAGAAACGTGAGGGGGTGCCTGTATAGCGGCAATAGGCCGATACCCTCTAGGCCCTATTGCCGGTCGGTGAGACGCGAGGCTGTGTTTGCCGGGTTTTCGCCTCGGCCCCAAAGCGTGGATCGGAGCGCGCGCTTGGAGCCGGACCTCGACGCCTACCATCTGCCTGGACCCTCCTCTGCCGTCCCAAACCATCCATTCCATCCTTCTTGTGTACGTGAGTTTGTTTTGTTTGTCTTGTCCCTGGGTTAAGTAAGACTGTAATAGGTAAGCTAGAGTTTTCACTGTGTCCTTCTGGTCCGTCCCTCTTTCTGCTTTATTTTCTTATCTTTCCTTCTTCCTTGGTTTCTTTCAATCCTGTAAATAGTAATAAAATAATAATCGTATTTCAAACCTTTTTGTCTCCTTCTTCTTCTTCACATCCGCGTCGTCTTTGTCTTTTCCCAATTGAACATCTGTGGCACGATTTGGCCAACGTTCAGAATCGGGTCTTAGTCATTGTTAACGGTTCGGGGGCGGCGGCCATCCGCTCGGCCAATTAACATCCTAGCTGCGTCCGTAACAATATGTTACTGATGATGTCATAGCTGCCTTCATTATGACGTCATAAATCGACAAGTACAATGCTTGATCCTATCAGTATGAAATTTCTCCGGCTACGCCGTTGTTGGACTATCGGTCTTGTTTTTACCTTCTCATTCTTACTAACATGGTAAAATATTTAATTTTAAAGCTATGAAAGGATTTTGTTTCTTTATCATCCTTTATAATGAATAACTTGCATGTAGTTGCTCAAATATACACTTTTGTGAGTTATCGTCTCTGATACAAACTCTCAACCTTGTCGATCATATCTTGGAGAGACTGCAAAATTTCGTTGTTTCTTTCCAATAAAGATGGGTTTTATTCAATGGGGTATCTTAAAAATCAATCATATTTCATGTGTCTCAATTAAACACTAAAATATTCGCTCATCCAAATCAGTCTTGAAAATATGTTTACAAAACAGATCAAAACATATCCGATTGCAACATTTCCTCGATGTGTGGTTCCACAGCTGGAAGTGATTTGATAGACATGATGTAGGACAAGGCTGGTGGTCTCACGCAAGGCCAGGCTTGTGCAGAGAACATGCCTGAGGTTTTTGGATGAATGCCTAGAATGTGGTTTTGCAACCACAAATAGCACTTGTGAGGTGATGTCGATTGTTTCCTTTTTTTCCAGACATTGCAAACTGATATTGTGAGTGAAAGTTTCCCTTTAGCATTTAAAGATTATAATCATTCTTCAATGGATTATAAGCCAGTTGAATCTGGTTTTATTGCTAGATAACATTTTGGTCACTGGTTGGTGGTGATTGCATTTTCTCTGTTGTGATGAAACAATCTGGTTGGTTGCTGTGCCTGAGAATTGGCATATTTATATGGCTCACACGTTCTCAGTGCCTCATAGTGATAGTATCTGAAAATTCCCGAAGCCTAAACAACTGCGCTTTGGAAGCTCTTTGTCAAAGCACACCTTCACTTTTGTTGAGGTTGTGGCTCAGTTTATCCCAGTCGTAAACACACTTTGTTTGGATAAGGTGCTCTTGGCACACCCTCTGAAATTTCTCGGTCACATCTGCCAAAGCTCTAAATTCCTCAGCAAACAATTATGGGCCAGCTATTTATTACATATGCAAATTATGTGGATAATTACACCCTCCTCCCCTGTCCTCCCCTTTCTGCCATTACACATCCAACTTAGTGTCCACAATTGGATGTTGTGTCGCCACAGCATCCTTTGAATGTAGTATTGCTTGAGGCCAAAACCAAAATATTTGTTACCAATAACAGAACAAAAAAGGTAAGGAAATTGGCAAATGTTTCTGGACAAAATTGGATGTAAAAACCTTTCTTGTATTTATGCATGAAATGCAGCACTAGATCAAAATAAACCTGGCGTCGGTTTATCCAATGCGAATTTGAAATAAACTCAGCAGAAGTTTTAGTGGAGCATAATTGCCAACATTGAGAGAATAAAAAAGCGGTAAGATGCAAAGGATCCGTGGTGCGAAGAAGCGAAGCAGCTGGGGCATGGGAGGATGCTGGGAAGAGGGGTTTGGGGGGGGGGGGGGGGTCTGGGAATTAGAGTCCCTGTATAGAGAGAGTTGCGACATGAAGAGTCCGAAAAAAATTGGTCACGTGGTCTGTGGACGCCATGTTGTTTCCTGTCCAATCTTCGCGTGTTTCTGGCCTTGCATTGAATACATACGAGGAACGCTCTATTTTATTGTCTGGCTTTGTTTGTTGTCTTTAATAATACTTAATAATGTGAGTCCATATTGTCTTTAATACTCACACTCATTCTCATGGCGCAGATAAGACTCTCCTTGTCTGTAATAGAACTCATATGCCATACGGGGACAAAGCCTTTTGCAACTCAGTACCTGCCCTCTGGAACAAACTACCTATAACTATTCGGACCTCACACAACATAAAAACTTTCAAATCAAAACTCAAAACACATTTATTTCCAAAGTAACTTAATTGTATTTTTTGAAAAGTAGCTTTTAGTCGTATTCTTCTAAGATTGTGTAATGTAAGTTGTAGTCTTCAAGATATGTTGTGAAGCGCTTTGTTCATTTCATGCTAAGGCGCTATATAAATACTGCTATTATTGTTATTATTATTATGTACATGTATGTAATTTGCAATAGTTTTGATGTACACCATACAACTAATTGTACATTGCTATGAAAAACGGGTATGTTTTACATGCTTACTCTTCCATTGCAAGTCTGGATTACAATTTCTGGGCCTTTTATATAATTACAATTTAATTGTGCATATGTATTTCTCCCGGTGCGCCTACATGAAAAGTTAAATTACTTTTTAATTTTCATATTTAAAATCAACATTTCTGTCATTTGTCAAGATGGTTTTAAGGCAATCTTGTTATAATAATAGGATTTTATATGGCGTAAATTGCAGGAGCCTCGAAGCGCTTAGAAAAGAGAAGAAAGCCAACGAGATGAATATACAAATACAAATTATACAAGAAGAAAACCTAAGATATAATCAGATGTAGGCATTTTCAAATAAATGAGTCTTTAACAGAGATTTGAAAATGTTCACATTGTCGGCTTTGTGTGCATGCATGCTCATCAAGAAAGTAAGACGCAATAGAGCAAGGTACTCCAGAAAATGATAGGCACTTCCTGTCCCCTCTTTCCCTTTTATTCCTTTTCCCCTTCTCCTCCCTCTCCTCCCCACATAAAACTACATTTCTGAACAAAGATTATTGCAATAAACAAAATCCGATTCTCATCTTGGACTAAGAGAAAATCATATCAAAAGCGAGGGGCACTGTGTGCAAATCACAAATTACACAATGTAGGCACTCAAATGTTGTACTAGGTTACGCACAATGTATACACACTAGCGGGCAGTGCACTAGGGCGTGGCGCAAACAATGGAAACAAAATGGCTTCTAATTCCGGGTTGTCGTAACTCTCTCTATATAGAGACTCTACTGGGAATGAAGGCATGGTCTGGGAGGGGGTTTTGGAGGGCGTGCTCCTCCCTCTCCCCCCTCCCCCCACTCCCATGGTAGGGAAACTTGTAATTTTAACCTTAAGTTTGTACATTCTAAGAAATTATCTTATGTAAAATTAAAGCAGAATAATCACGTTTTCCTGATGAATTTACACCCGAACTCCGACAGAAACCTTGTCACAACATGACATGGACTTAGTCCAAAACAGGGGCTCATGCATTGGGTCTCGTCTGTCCGTCCTCGGTGTGTGTGTCCACAACCATATCTCGGAGATATATAGACACATTTTGTTCATACATGGCATAAAGACAACACGTGACGGTATACATATGCACATCATCTTGTTTCGAGATGCGATCAAAGATGGCCGACTAGCGTGGCCATTTTAGTCATAAAAAAACCTGATGTTGCACACATCTTCAAACATTTCATGGACATGCATTTACCGATGTTGCTTAAACTTGGCAAACAGATAATGAATTATGGCTTACATATGCACTTCATTTTCTTTCGAGATCAGATCCAAGACAGGCGGCCATTTTGTTACTTAAACGTGCCCAAATGCATTTATTGAACAAGCATGGTCCGATTTAGTTCAAATTTGGCAGAAGCACAGCACATGACGGCATACAAGTGCACCTCCCTTTATTCTCCTACCTTTTGATTTTGATTTTTCATGTGTAATGATTTTATTTTTATGGCATAGCCCATCGGGCAGAGCCGTATAGAACAGTGTTTGTCCATCTATATGTATGTATGTCCCCTCAAACGTATACCAATCAGAGCTGAGAATCTGGTCACATGACAGGGTGATGTTATTACGTCTGATGTCATTACGGTGGTGCTGCAGCTGACTCCACAAACCGCCATTTTGATTTATATGCCATTCATGCCGAACATATCGTCAAACCTGTCATATATCACAATCGCCATGCTCTACCTTTACGTTTTTCATTCAGTGTGAAACACAAACAAACCGATTGTTAAAATGACCATCAAATATCCAAAGCATCGGCGTTACGTCTCTTCCAACAAAACGGTATGTTCAGCTTTAGGCGTTATGACTCACCTTCCGCTTCAGACAAATTAAACCGAGGTATCTTAATACAGTGGTATCATTTCAGTAGTATTGTTTTCGTAGTAATAATAATATTATAGTAAATATAACCATAACACTTTAATCCCAATGTCGTGGATGGAAAGTTGATGGATTGAAGTGGTGTAACCACGAAAGTAAGGAATTCACCTCCGTTTTTTAAAAAATAATATAATTTTCGTAATAATAACATAACGTTATTATTATAGTAAATCTAATCGTAACACTAATCCCTTTGTAGTGACTGCAAACGTACTGGAGGTTAAATATTGTTATGAATTTGGTAATGCAACATCTAGAGCTAGGTAGATCTGAATAGGTAGGTATTCGGCTGTCGTGACAGGGACTCTACATGTAATAAGTTATTGATGTTCAGGCGGTTGTCGGGGTAAGATGTATGAGTGTGGATCTACCTGGAGATTCGAGTGTTAAATAGTGAGGGATTAATGGTAACGCCCCTGTGAGTCTCACCTAGTAATCAAACCTTTGTCCTTTATGGCACTGCAAACCACATAAACATTAGTTAGGTCCTTAGCGCAACATTAAATAATCCCCCTTTCCCTGACAAGGACTTCGTATTAAATTGACAGGAAACCAGGTCAAAAACACCGCCATGATTGGCCGCCACCGTGTACACCTCCAAAGGCCTACAAACCTGGCCGGCACGTGTTATGCCAGGACCGCAGGGTCGCGTAACGGGGGAGATGTCAGGAGTCGCGGGAGGCTTTGATTGGCTGAGGAGTGCGCAATGTGACGTCATCGGCCACCAATATAGGCGACGGTCGGACGCCATTTCAAGAGTTCGCCAGTTGAGTTGAGCTCGTGGCAGGCACTGGCAGACGCAGGCAGGCACCAGAGAGTTGAGCGGTGGTGGAGAGTTGGAGAGGACACGCCATTCCAGTCGCAGTTCGAGTGCAGTTCGGGTTGTAGGGAGTCGCAGGAGACACACGAGAGCACACCCAGTTGGCACTGAGCAGTTCGTTGGCACTTGGCTGCCAGCACTCCCGCGTCGTCGAGTCGAGTGGAGTTGAAAGGAGTCCTTCCTGTCCCTGGTCAAGTGGAGCCGCTGGCCTGCGTCGGACGCGTGGTGCTTGGAGCGAGGGGCCTCGTGGTGTGCGATCGGGCCGGAAGGAGCGGTGCTGGACACCAACAATACAAGACGACAAAGACAGATAAGCCCGATCTCCGCGTATATTTTGAACGACGGGACGTGTTATTTTCGTGATTAATCTCCCTCGTTTGTGTTTGCTGTCAGTCGTGTGGGGACGTCCCGATTTAGGTTTATTAGAATTATTAGATTTACCGGCGGGCTTTTTCACTGGCTTTACTTTTCCGAATAAACCCTTATATTACTTTTTGTACATAATATCTGAACGCAGTTTTCCTGGGTGTTTGATTTTAATAGATAAGGTTGCGGAGCCTTCGCTGCGCCCCGCCATTCCGCGCGTTGGTGTTGAACTTGAGTCCGCCATTGAGTGTTCGCCTCGGGAGTTAAAGTCTCGCAAATCGGTCATCCGTAACTGTGGTGTTAATCACGGTTACGCGACAAGTGGTGTCAGGAGTGTAGGATTTGAACCCGTCGGACAAATTTTTTTGTCCGCGGGGCGACATCGACACGGTCGGGCGTACATTGCGCCCGACGTTCGAACGCAAAATTGTTATAGGCGAGGCGGAGAAATTTAGTAATCAATTGGGCATACGGAGCGCGATATCGCGTCTTCGTCAAATTTAAATTGTGTTACTGGAATTATTAAAATAAATACGCGCGCGGGAAACAATCTTCCGGAAAGCGGATGTCGGAAATTGACGAGATGGAAGTACGCAGCGAGGCCTCCGTCAGCGTCGGGAGTGAGCCGGAAATGGGGGATAAGGAGGATAGCGTTGGAACTTTCCCCGCCGCTGGGACGGCCCCGATAGATCTCCAGACCATAGTAAATTTAATAAATGCTCAGAGGGCCGATAGTGAGCGATTGGGAAAGCAGATGGGAGACATGAACGCACAGAGTGAGCGAGCCAATCGGGAATTGAATGACAAAATTGAAGGAATGGAAAGAAAAATGGAGTCCCAGGGGAAGGAATGTAGGGAAGGAATGAAGGGAATGAGTGATCGATTGGAGGAACAAATTGAAGGGATGGAAAATAAAATGGAGTCGCAGGGGAAGGAATGGAGGAATGAAATAAAGGAAAGGAATGAACAATTGGAAGGAAAAATTGGGGAAATGGCACAGCAGCTGGGGGAACGAATTGATGGCATAGAAGGGAGAGTGCAAAACCAAATTACGGACAGACTGGGGAAATTTGAGGGTAAAGTAGAAACTCAAATGGGGGAGATGGAAAAAGCCATAGGAGTGGAAATTGAATTGAAACGGGAGGAATTAATGTCAAAAATAGAGGAGGGCGTGACGCAGGCTGTCCAAATGGGGGAAAAGTTGGAGGGTCAGATTGGTGCCACAAATGCTCGAATTGATAAAGCAAATGGGGACCTTGAAGGCTATCGGGGCCGGGTGGATGCCAGAATGCTACAGCAGAGTGAGGAATGGGGATTGCTCAACCGACAAGGGGGCAAATTGGCCGAGGAGGTGAGGGGGTTGGAAACCCGCATAAAAGAGCAGGAGCAAGGGTTAATTGAGAAAGGCCTGTGGGGGCCACTAATGGATAATGAAAGGGTGAGTGATTTTATGCAGGAGCGACTGGAGATCTGGGACAATACCATCAAGAAGGAGGTTGGTCGGGTTCAAGGGAGTCTGGGGGAAGAGGTGAGTTGGTCCAAGGAGGTGGTTGGAATGACCGAGGGGACGCTCACTGTACACTGCTATTTGGAAACAGAGGCTCCAAAATTGGACAACCAGTTGGGGGAGTGTGTTGGCTCCGGGCTGGATTTGGATCTTGGAGGATCGGGAGATAGAGCTTCTGGAGATTTGGTCCCTGTAGGGAATTTGGATCAACTGCAGGGAGGGGCAGAACAACCGGTGGTAGAGGTTGTTCCCTGCAGCTGCGGGTTGGCAATGGGAATGAAAATTTGTAAAATAAAATGTAAAATAAAATTACAATGGGAAATTGATTTGGAGCAGCCATGGTGGGGATTGGTCCCCGGGCTGCGGGATTTGGACATGGAGAGGTCATGGGTGATGGCCTCGGGCAAAAGTTGCCCCTTTCAAAATTTGGGTATGCCGGCCAGCTGGGGGGCTGTGATGGCGAGATTTGGACGTGGGGTCCAGCCTTGGGTGTCGAGGTACGACCTGGGTCCCACGGGGGGTCTGGTGGAGTGTGGCGTCCCTTGTCCGTCGGGGCGCCGTCCGAGCTGGTGGCTCGGGCCGGCAGGGTCACCGGACCCTGGTGGGGGTTAAGACCTCCAGGGAGGTCCGAGGTGGTTTCTCAAGCCTGGGATGGCAAATATTGAGGACCACTAGGGGGAGGTGTTGTGGGTCGCGCTTTGGTGGTGGCACTGTGGACGGCCAACTTGGGACTGATGTGGTGACCACCCGGGCATGCGGCCTGGCACTCTCCTCCAGGGACTCTGGGACAACCAGCATGTGGTGACCTGGCATGGTGGTTGGTCTATGGACGCGGGTCAAACCGAATGGACAGGGATGGAGATAGCCTGCCGGACAACCATTGGGGCATCTGTGGAACGTGATGGTGTGAGTGACCTTCCACAGATGCTCCGTTATGATTTATGGACTCTCGGGTTGGGAAGAGAGCCATGGGGATGTGAATCGGGAGATGTGTAACGCGCCGAGCATATGGGCCATGCTCGGCTGGCATGTGTATGGCAAAGCATCCTTCTTTGGTGAGGTGAGTGAAATGTGACAAATGGTTGGCATGGGTAATCTGTGGGTTAGATGGAAATTTAAGGGTGGATTTTGAAATGCCATGGTGGACACTGTATAGTGACGCCATTATTGATCCAGGTGTGTAGACCAAAGTGTTGGAGGCTGTGATGAAATTAATAGGGTAGCAAGACACAGCTTTCAACTGGTTGCGGGGGCAACTGTGCTGATATTTGGGACGCGGGATGATGGGGATGTAGTTGTGTAGCCTGAGGGTCAACGTGGTGCTGTGCGTGTCCGAGGTGTGTGGACCATGTCTTCTGGGTGGGTCTCCTGGTGGAGCATGGCTGTTGACTGGACCTTGGTGTGGTCAAGTGTGGGTGAGCACTGGGGGGCTGCAGTTCTGTAGTCGGACTGGGGGATGATGGGGAGGTGCAGGGGACGTGGCTGTAGGGATGCCACGCACTGCGACCGTGCCCCCCAGGGCCGAGGTTGTGTGTGCGGTAGTGTGTGTTGTGGCAGCAAGTGCTCACCACATTGGCCAGCTGGGGCTGCTGCAGCTGTGTTCCTCGCAGGGGGGCCGAAGGATGGATGGTGGGTCGCACCCTTATGGACACTCATGGGCCATGTTGGCGTTTTGACTGCTCACCTTGTCCCGGTGACCCTTGCACGGTAGAGGTGCAGAGCTGTCGTGGCCACAGGTAGTTGTGTAGTGATGATCACCGTTGGATGCGGATCCACATACCTGCCAGTGTAGTGGGGACAAAAGAAAATTTGGAAGGATTTGGTAGGCCCAATGTGAAATTTGGGGAATTGTATGGGTGGATTGCACTTTGAACCTGACCAACCTGCAACTACCTGCACTTGAGGTGAGTGCTTTGAGGAGTACTGTCCCAGGCTTCAGGATTTGCTTTGGAAATTGGGGACATGTAAATTGGAGTTGGGAGGCGGGTGAGAGTGATGACATGGCCGGTGAGGGGATGGAATGGGAGCCACAGTGTCTTGTGGGTGGCGTATGTTTTTGTATTGTGGTTAGGTGTTTTGATGTGGTCGTGAGAGTGGAACCTGGAGAGTGAGTGATGATTATTGGAGATAATGAGGGGCGATAAATTGTGCTTTTTGGAAATGTGCTAATGGAAATGTGTAAGGATTTAATGATTCGAACTGTGAATGGGATTTCACATTGGCAGGCCATGGCAAGCCTTGTAACACCGTTTACACCATCTATGGAATTGTACTGAATTGTGCTGAGTTGTGTGGAGAATTGAATGGCAGTGGGGGAGGAAGTGTGTTTTGGGGTCTTGTGGGTGGGGAAGGTGTGTGTGTCCGCAGGTACAGAGCAAGCTCTGAGGAGCGATGCCTGCGGGCCCCCCTCTGCGGCAATTACCCCTGGCAGCCGGTGGTAACTGGAAATTGGAGCTCGTCGGTGGAGGGTCTGGTTGGGCGCCGCGGGGTGAGGAAGTCCCCCGGTGACCCGTGTTGCTGCGTGAAAGCAGGAGGCAAAGGAGCCTGGTGTGTGTGGAGACCCTCACCGGCGAGGTAACGGCGGAAAGGGGCTGTTGGGCTGTCAAGGGGCCAAGAGGTAAAGGGGGGGGGGCAATGAACTTGTAAGTCGGTTGACTTGTTTTTGGGACTGCGGGCACCACAGCCTGATGCGCCCCCACCATCTTTTGTGCGGTACCTCCCCGCTGCCTAGTTGAGGAATGCACACACACGTGAATGACATCAATGCCATGGTCCTGCAGGGGGTGTATTGGGAATAAGTGCTTTGTTGATTTTTGAAATGCCTTGATGACCTATGGAATGAGAATGAGTGGTTAAGGGGTCTGTGTTGCATGAATGTGGGCGAAATCCACCGAGCCGTGTCACTCACCTGTAACATCTGGACAGGGCCCGTGGAAATTTAGGGGGGATGCATTGGGGATGGCCCCGCAGGTAAGGTTGAGTCTTGTGGCATCCACCGGGGGACGCGGTCTGTAGACCGGGGTATGTACAAAGGTTAGAGTTTTGAGTTTTGGAAAGATGGTTAAGTTTTGTGGTTAAGTTAGTGTTGTGTGTTGTTGTTTCCTCCCTCCACAGGAACAACGAAGAAGATGTACATACTTGCATGATGGTTAAGGGGTTCAGCATGTTAAGGAAGTGTAGGTAGGTAGTCCGACTCACTTCCCACAGCCCTTCCTGATTTATTTCATAGGTTAATTAAGTGTGTGACAGTAAGTGTTAAGGCTGGAATGGTAGCCCTGCGGTGAACCTTGCAGGAGCTACGGTTCCAGGGGGGGGGCTGTGTTATGAATTTGGTAATGCAACATCTAGAGCTAGGTAGATCTGAATAGGTAGGTATTCGGCTGTCGTGACAGGGACTCTACATGTAATAAGTTATTGATGTTCAGGCGGTTGTCGGGGTAAGATGTATGAGTGTGGATCTACCTGGAGATTCGAGTGTTAAATAGTGAGGGATTAATGGTAACGCCCCTGTGAGTCTCACCTAGTAATCAAACCTTTGTCCTTTATGGCACTGCAAACCACATAAACATTAGTTAGGTCCTTAGCGCAACATTAAATAATCCCCCTTTCCCTGACAAGGACTTCGTATTAAATTGACAGGAAACCAGGTCAAAAACACCGCCATGATTGGCCGCCACCGTGTACACCTCCAAAGGCCTACAAACCTGGCCGGCACGTGTTATGCCAGGACCGCAGGGTCGCGTAACGGGGGAGATGTCAGGAGTCGCGGGAGGCTTTGATTGGCTGAGGAGTGCGCAATGTGACGTCATCGGCCACCAATATAGGCGACGGTCGGACGCCATTTCAAGAGTTCGCCAGTTGAGTTGAGCTCGTGGCAGGCACTGGCAGACGCAGGCAGGCACCAGAGAGTTGAGCGGTGGTGGAGAGTTGGAGAGGACACGCCATTCCAGTCGCAGTTCGAGTGCAGTTCGGGTTGTAGGGAGTCGCAGGAGACACACGAGAGCACACCCAGTTGGCACTGAGCAGTTCGTTGGCACTTGGCTGCCAGCACTCCCGCGTCGTCGAGTCGAGTGGAGTTGAAAGGAGTCCTTCCTGTCCCTGGTCAAGTGGAGCCGCTGGCCTGCGTCGGACGCATGGTGCTTGGAGCGAGGGGCCTCGTGGTGTGCGATCGGGCCGGAAGGAGCGGTGCTGGACACCAACAATACAAGACGACAAAGACAGATAAGCCCGATCTCCGCGTATATTTTGAACGACGGGACGTGTTATTTTCGTGATTAATCTCCCTCGTTTGTGTTTGCTGTCAGTCGTGTGGGGACGTCCCGATTTAGGTTTATTAGAATTATTAGATTTACCGGCGGGCTTTTTCACTGGCTTTACTTTTCCGAATAAACCCTTATATTACTTTTTGTACATAATATCTGAACGCAGTTTTCCTGGGTGTTTGATTTTAATAGATAAGGTTGCGGAGCCTTCGCTGCGCCCCGCCATTCCGCGCGTTGGTGTTGAACTTGAGTCCGCCATTGAGTGTTCGCCTCGGGAGTTAAAGTCTCGCAAATCGGTCATCCGTAACTGTGGTGTTAATCACGGTTACGCGACAATATATATCTTATCTATATTAAAGTAGCGGAAGTTTTGTGTCCGGCCATCATGTCACGTCATTACGTATATGATGTCATTACGGCGTAAACACCTGCTCACTTTGAAAGCGGCAGGAGAGGTCATTCCTCTTTGGGGTATATAGATTACAGTAGATATATGGTCGGGTCTCAATAACATTTGGTGCGTGTTCATTTACCAAGTTTCTTGTGGAGAGATCGCCAAGTGGTTAAACCGTTAAAGCATTCGAGCAAGCACTCAATTCATAACCGTTAAGGAATGGCTGGCTTGGCAAGTGCTAGCTAGCTGCTTGGCAAATGAGCACACCTCCAACACTTGTGGGGTATATAGATTACAGTAGATCTTCACTCAGTTCTGCTAGTAAAATTTACCTCATGGATTTCGGGATTCCTCCAAATTTCTTTGTTTAATGTTATAAACAGCATTAGCGACTGTTTAAAACGCTAATCATGTGTGTTTGTGGTTTATAATATTTTGCAAGCCCGGCGACACCGCTGTTAGACTTTTGGTCTTGTTTTCTGTAGGTATGTATGCCTTATTCAGTATATCGACCTTCCATGTCTGTGACAGTTTGCCTGGTGTTGGCTTAGCAGTTAGGGTGCTGGCTTGGGATCCTGGGTTTGAATCCCGGTCAATCGCTGAATTAACACCAGGGGGGTTGAATCAGCCTGTCATCCTTCGGAGGTCGGCAAATTGAGTACCAGTTCAATGGTAATTCCCTGTGTGTCGCAAGAGGTGACTAACAGGATTGGTGGCAGAAAGGGCATCCGGCCATAAAACATTGCTTCAAAAAGGGGACCACGGTGCCCAAAAAAGGCCAACCCCTGCTCTGTGGGGGGAAATGGTCTCTAAGGCCGGTTCCATGTCTGTGACAGTGTGCATTCAGTGCCTTTCTAAAAACAAAGATGATAAATTTTTTCAAGGAAGCAAAAGCACAGCCAAGCAAACACTACACAAGTGCTATGACACCATTTTTGCAATAAAGGGGAGAATGGTGACCTAATACAAGGTGGAGTTTCATCCCAAATCCACGGACTTGCTCAGGCCTTATTTGTACCATTTTCCTGCATTGTGTCGTCACACGCACGTATTATTACATCACCATAAAAACGCTCTATTTAGGTAAACAAAGAACTATAAGGGAGTTCAGAAGTTGTGTTTTCAAAATGATGCATTTCATGGAACCTTTGTCGTCAAGGCAAACTGAGCACTTGTATCAGGTTCACCTTTCGGCAAGCACTGTTTATGTTTCATTTGGCTTCACTGAAATGTCCGATATGAGCTCGACAGAATCCCAGGTGAGGTCAAGAAAGTCGAAAATGGGCAGCAATGGACATTCGTTACAGCAACAAAGTCCTCCCTCCTAATGGACGTCGGCTTTTCCATCCCATCACCACTACATCCATCATACGGAGAATGTTGCACAATTTCTTCATAACCTACTCCTCCACTACACTTGTCTACTCATCCATCCAGTTCAAGTATGAATCATGGAAGTCGACAACACTCCCACTATGTGCTGTAGCTTTCTGCAAGCTTTCAAGATAGTGCTCCTTTGGAGTGCTCAGAAACAAAACTACCTGTACTCTACATTCACATACCTCATACTAATTGTTTATAAAGCAAAGGGTGGGTTCAATGACCCCGTGATTGACAGATGTTTACATAACGTGACGTCACTACTCATCTTGAAGAAGTACACACTTAAGCCATGTACGTTTTTTAAACTTCTAAATGAACATAATGATGCTTAAAGTGTTTGATTATATTTGCAGTATCATTCAAATACATCGGAGTGTACATACTACCTTTGTAATTTCTGTTCTCCATATTGTCCTGAGGAAGGTTTGCTGAAAATTTGATGACAAAAGCTCAAATGGTAAAACGTCATGGCCTGGACAGACACACAGAAGGTCAATGGTAAATAAATAAACACGGAAGCGATTTAAAAAAAAACCTATCATCTCCCACAATGCACCGTGGGCGGGGTTAATAAGGCCTATTTCTACTCACTGTGACTTTGCCCTTTGACATTTTGACCCAATTATTAATGAGTCTTCTCGATATCTTATAATAATAGAGCAAACGTATATGGTTACGTTTGTTTGTTTATATGTGACCAAAACGTCTTCTTCAAATAAAATTAACACCCAAAACACAGTCCGTGACCTCTTAATTACGTTTCGACTGCTGAGACCACTCACACCTTTGACGACCCTTTAAATCCCCCAGACCCTGAAGACCACCAAGACCACTGAAGACCCAAAATACCCTTAAAGACCCAAAAACCCTGAAGACCCAAAATACCCAGAAGACCCAAAACACCCTGAAGAACCAAAAGACCCCCAAAGACCATAAACACCCTGAAGACCCAAAACACCCCGAAGACGCAAAACACCCCAAAGACCCAAAAGACCCCGAAGACCCAAAACACCCCAAAGACCCATAAAAAACCCAAAGACCCAAAACACCCCGAAGACCTAAAATACCCCGAAGACCCAAAAAGACCCCAAAGACCTGGAAGACCCAAAACACCCTGAAGAACCAAAAGACCCCAAAGACCAAAAACACCTTGAAGACCCAAAACACCCCGAAGACCCAAAACACCCCGAAGACCCAAAAAACCCCAAATACCCAAAACACCCCGAAGACCTAAAAGACCCCGAAGACCCAAAAAGACCTGGAAGACCCAAAACACCCTGAAGACCCCAAAGACCCTGAAGAACCAAAATACACCAAAGGCCCTTAAAGACCCAGAGGAACCAAAAGACCCAAAAGCCCATGAAGACACCAAAGACCCAAAAGGCCCTGAAGACCCAAACCACCATGAAAACCCAAAAGACCCTGGACTCAAAAGACACCGACATGGTCAATGATGCCTATCCCTCTGAAACGACGTGTGGTGACACACACACACACACACACACACACACACACACACACACACACACACACACACACACACACACATACACACACACACATACACAATCACCGAACACAAAAAGGAGGCCGAGAGGCAGAACAGAAGGAATGTAAAAGAGGATGGATGCTAAGGAACAATAGACCACCTGCTACTAAACAAGGCCATACTCGAAAATTGCAATACAAGAAGAACACAATTATCCACAGCAAGGTTAGACTACAGAAAAGCGTTTTGTGTCCCACATTCATGGATCATACAAGGTATGCAATTTTTCAAGATCAACCCCCAAATTATAATCAAACTGATAGAGAAAGTAATGGAGCTTTGGAATACCACATTGATATTACAGTACTTGGAATGAAAGATCGAAATACCAGGAGTGAAGGCACGTTGAGGAATCTTACAGGGAGACTACCTTTCACCCCTCCTGTTTTGCCTGGCCCTGGACAGACCCACTTAGCAACCTCATTAATGAGCAAGGACATAGATACACCCTGACATGAAATATGACAATGTCCAAAGAAGCAGGACACATGTACTGTGTGTAGACGATTTAAAGCTCTTCACAATAAATGATGAAAAATTGACAGAACAACTAAAATTAGTGAAATAGTACTCTGACGACTTGCAAATGGAATTTGTCCTAGATAAGTGTGCCAAGTGCACATCCATGCAAGGTAGAACAACAGAAAGAGATAACATAAATATTGACACAAATACAACAATACAGGAGCCAGACAACTTAGCATCATGCAAATACCTCGGAGTAGGTAGAAGAGGGCCAACGAATATGTCACAAACAAATGCGTAACATAATTACCAAAGAATACCTGCATAGAACGAGGCTGATCCTGAAAACATGTCTATCTCCAAGGAACAAAATCAAAGCCATAACCCAACTGGCAATACCAGTATTCCAGGATAGCTGCGGAATAATAAACTGGCCACAATCAGAAATCAATAAACTGCATATCAGAACAAGGAAACTCCTCACCATCCACAAAAGCTTTTCCAAAAATCAATGCATCCTGAGAATGTACCTGCCAAGACGAGAAGAAGGTAGTGGCCTGATGGAGCTCAATCAACCAACCATTCACAACTGTAGAATTGGCCAAAAATGTGAAAAGTGCAACAGACCACCGAATCCGGTTTGTAAACAAACACGAAGACAACAAACCAGATAAGGTATCGTTAATCCACCTTGCAAAAAATTCCAAAGACATGCAAATGGAAGATGTCACACAAGAAAACAAAACAACAACGAATACCAAATACCCCAACCCCAGCATGCAAAACAAATGCAAAACCCCAACAAATACCCCAACAGATAGCATGAATACCCCCAACAAATGCAAAAAGACAATAAATATATCAACAGACATACACAGAGAACAGGGAAATAATAAAAGAACAGGGATGTATAAAAAAAGGTGAACAAATTGGGAGTAGACAAAAAGGGCTCTTTGAAACGGCTAAGAAGAAGTCAGCTCAACTAGGATGGATAACGAATCATTATAAATGCCCAAGACCGAGGACACTACACCAATGGTTTGAAGAAAATGGCAGGACTCAGTCAATCGGACAAGTGTAGGTTCTGCAAGGTAGAAACAGAAAGTACGAGCTACCTCCTGTCAGGACGTAAGAAACTCATGTTAGAGCCGCTGTACATTCAAAGACACAATAAGGTATGTAGAGTAATCCACTGTCACATCTACAAAAGTCTCAATATTCCAGTTCCTGAAAACTCATGGAAGTACGAACCAAAGGCAATCACTGAAAACAAGGAAGTAATGCTCAGGTATGACCTGATGATCCCATCGAGTGTGAACATAGAAAACAAAGCATTGCGACCAGATATAGTACTGAGGTCCAAAAAACGAAGACAGTATTGCTGGAAATTGGAATTTGAGATGTCAGTACCCAGCGATTTTGGCCTAAACTACACAGAACTCAAGAAAATGACCAAATACCAAGACCTCAAAAAATGAAGTGAAAAGATCCTGAGACTTCCGTTTCCGGTCTTGCTGGCGAGGGTTCGTTTATTCTCAGCTCTCCATGCTATCCATCGAAATCGAAGTTAAGTAATTGTTCCCATTTGTATTTTCGTTATAACTATTTATTTTATGGTGTATATATTGTCTCCCGACGAAGATTTTCGGTGCAAATCTTTCATACCTGTATTGAAAATCGTGTTAATTCGGGTCGTGTTTTGAGGCCTTGTAGTTGTACAGTGAACACTGTACAACCTTGAGGCTTTGTTTTTCTCTCAGCGGTCCGTGTTTTTGTGATCCAATAACTTTCGTTCTCTGTTTTCCCAATCTTTTCACCCCATAGCCCTCTTCCTTGTGTAAATCACAACTCAAAAAAATCCAAAAAAAGCGGTCCGTGTTTTTGTGATCCAATAACTTTCGTTCTGTTTTCCCAATCTTTTCACCCCATAGCCCTCTTCCTGGTGTAAATCACAACTCAAAAAAATCCAAAAAAAAAACATTTCCTTCTCTGTTCTCATTCGTTTACTCATTCTTATTCGTTCGTTCGTTCGTTCTTCGACCACGTGTTTCTCCCCCATTTCCCCAGATAGATTGTCAAATTTCAACTCGTTATTTTATCGTCCATGCGTTATTGTTTTGATTATAGTTACTTTTGGTTTGAATTTCCTGTAACTTGTAATTATTTAATCGTGTTCTGCTCCTCGTGTGCGGCCTTGTAGTTGTACCCCCGTCGGTGTTTGTTATCTTAATCGTGTTTTGCTTGGCTCTTAGTTTTTTTCCCTTCTACCCCGAACATAATACTCTGTCTAACGTTCTAAATCCCCACCCCCAAAAACCACACAAACAAAACAAAAAAAAAAACATTTATTTTCCTTTCTCCACGTGTACTGTTGACTCATCCTGTATTTTCTGTCCAGGTGTGCTGTTCGCCCCACCCCCATTAACTCCTTGCCATCCACCGTTTGCCCTTCACGTGACTCGTGGTGGTCCCTCTCAGCTCTCCCCCCGTTGGTATTTTTGTGCACATAAGATTGTTCACGGTTCTGTTTAAATATTATTTAAATATGTTTTACCTTTCCCCTTCAGTGTTTTACTCAGTGGTATTTTACAACACGCTGTTTTTCTTCCTATTTAAAAGGCTTTTCTCAATTTCCTCTCCAACTCATTCCACCTCAAAAAAAAGAAATTCAATATCTTATACGTCTCCCTCACTACATGGTCTAAATTCACATTCATTCCATCCCTCCTCCATCATTCTGAACCGGATTGCTAACTTGAAAATCACAACAAACCCAATTTGTTTAGAATGTTCGTCTTTCATTAATCATCCACTTTCTAAACTCCCCTCTTGCCCCTCCCATCAAAATCCCTCCCCTTGCACCTACACTCCTAAACTCCCCCCTTGCCCCACCACTCCTGAACTCCCCCCTTGCCCTTCCCCTCCTAAACTCCCCCCTCACTCCTCCCCTTCAATACTCCCCCCCAACCCCTCCCATTCAAATCTCCCCCCATACCATTCCTCTCCAATTCTCCCTCCTCCCCCCTCCTCCTCAAAGCTGCCTCCTCCCCACTTCGTCTCCCTTCTATCTCATACCTCCACCACCCCCCCAACCTTCTTCTTTCCTCTGCCCCCCCTCAAACAACCCCTCACTGTGCCTCATCCCTTCACCTTCAAACCTTTCATCCTCCTCATCCTTCCCTTTCTTGGAACTCTTCTGCAATCGCTGACACACTAACAACTGCTCTCCCTACCTCCCCCTCTCATCCTTCATCTTACCCTACTCCTCCCCTCCCCTGTCCTGTACCCGATGCTCCCCCTCTCTCTTCATTAACGGTATGGACCTCAAATATCCGGGGCCTTCACTCAAACCTGACTGATCTCTCCATACAGGTTGCTTCTGACAATCCAGACTTGATCTGCTTAACAGAGACTTTCCTCCTTCAAGATGTCTCTGATTCCTTAATATCTCCTCCTGGTTACTCCCTCCTCCGGTATGATAGACCTGAGCCTCGGCCTGGTGGTGGGGTGGCTATCTTTATCAAAAACTCTCTTCCTCACTCTCCTTGCACTGCCCTCTCTCCTCCTCACCCCCAGGAGTACCTCTGGCTACGGATTCCTCTCCGCTCCCACCTTTTGTTCATATGTGTTCTGTACCGTCCCCCAAACAGTGATGACTCCATCTACATTTCACTGTCCGACAACATGGACCAACTTCTATCCACTCATCCCAACTCTCTCTTCCTCATATGTGGTGACTTCAATTGTCATCATGCCACCTGGTTGGGTGTGGGTTCCTCTCTCACCAGTCATGGCACCTCAGCAAAGGACTTCTGTGACTCACTGGGATTGACACAATCTGTCAATTTCCCGACCCGGATCTCAGCCAATGGAGTATCTTCTCTTCTAGACTTGGTTATGACTAACTTCCCTGCTAATGTCTGCTGCTCTTCTTCTGCTCCAATCGGTTCTTCCGATCATGTGCTTGTCAAAGTGGACATCTCTCTGGCCATTCTCAGAGAGCCTCCTCAGCGTCGACGAGTCTGGCATTTCACTCAGGCCGACTGGGACGGTCTTCAAGCAGCCATCAATCGTCTGGATTGGTCTCCCATCTCCACTGCCTCTGACATCAATTCTTCCTGGGAATTCTTCCAAAGCAAACTGATCTCTCTCATGCACAGATTTATCCCATCTCGCCTTCAGTTGGCTTACCCTTCCTCCCGTCCATGGTACACTAAATCTTGTGGTGAGGCAGTTGCCCTGAAACAACTTGCCTTTGCCTCTTGGAAGGCTAATCCAACTGAAGGAAATCTCAGTTCCTTCCACCAAGCTCGGAACAAGTGTGTGTCTACCCCCAGGAGTGCCAGGAAGCACTATCTCTCCTCACTCAAGAATGAACTCTCAAACCTGTCTCCTTCCTCCAAATCCTGGTGGTGTCTGGTCAAATCCGTTTCTGGTGTTTGTTCCCCCTCCATCCCCTCCCTTACCTCAAATGGCCACACAGTTGACATCGCACGTGACAAAGCCGAATGCCTCAACTCTGTATTTGCCTCAAAATCCTTAGTCCCAAACCCATCTCTCTCTGTTCCCACCTTTCCCAGTCGAACCAAACTGCTCCTGGACTCTGTGACCTTCTCTCCTGACAAGGAGGAGGAGTTTTTGTCAAACCTCGACTCTGATTCTGCAACTGGACCAGATGGCATCAGCCCACGGGTCCTAAAATCCTGCTCTGCCGCTCTATCTCACCCTCTCTCTGTTCTTTTCACCCTATCTTTTGCTCAAGGTCATCTGCCAGCATCCTGGAAATCAGCAAACATTACCGCTTTACACAAAAAAGGTGCAAAAACAGATCCTTGCAACTACAGACCAATCAGCCTGCTCCCAATTATCAGCAAAGTCATGGAATCCATCATTGCTTCGGATATGAAATCTTTCCTCTTCTCCAATGGCTTGATCTCTGATCATCAATTTGGTTTCAGACCAGGTCACTCTACTCTGGACATGCTGCTTCTGCTGTCTCAACAATGGATGGAGGTCCTCAATGCCAAACAGGAAATCAGAGCTGTCTCCCTTGACATATCACGTGCCTTCGATACGGTCTGGCACCCAGCTCTGCTCACCAAACTCTCCTCCTATGGTAACCATGGAAATCTCCATGCATGGCTTGCAGACTTCCTCTCTGGTCGTAGTCAACGTGTGGCCCTGAATGGATTTCTCTCATCTCCCCTTCCCGTTCAGGCTGGAGTTCCCCAAGGCAGTGTGCTGGGCCCTGTGCTTTTTCTGGTCTTTATCAATGATCTCTCCGACTCTCTGGAAAATCCTCTGTATCTCTTTGCTGATGACTCCACTCTCTGCCGCTCCATTCCTCTTCCCTCAGATCGGCAGTCTGCAGCCTCCTCACTCTCTGAAGACCTGGACAAAATCACAGACTGGTCAAACATGTGGAACATGTCTTTCAATCCTGACAAATCTCACACTCTTACTATGTCTCTCCGAAAAGATCGACTGGACAACCCTCCCATCTACTTTCTCAACAATCCTCTCCAAGAAGTTCTGTCGCTCAAGCTTTTGGGTCTCACCATCTGCCATGATCTTTCTTGGGAAAACCACATTTCCAAGCTGGCCTCCAAAGCCAGTCGCCGACTGGGCATCCTCCGTCGTGCGAAGTCCTTCCTAGGCACACCTGAGCTCCTCACCACATACAAGGCTTTCATCCGCAGCTCAATGGAATACTGTTCTCCCCTATGGGCTGGTGCTCCTGCCTCACACCTGGCTCGGCTTCACGCTGTTGAATCCAAAGCTTTCAGAATCATTGGAATCTCCCGCGATGAAGCTATCTCTGAGGGCCTTTCACTCACTCACCGCAGGCAGGTAGGTGGTCTTTCTGTCTTCTACCGACTCCTCTCCGGCCTTGCTCCCCCAGCTCTCTCTGTGCTCTGTCCCCCAAATATTCCTACAGGTCGCACAAGATCTGCCAGCCACCCTCTGATGGTTAAACTGCCGAAATCTCGGCTCTCTGCTCACCTTCACTCTTTCATTCCTCTTTTCTCCCGCCTCTGGAACAAACTCCCACACTCACTTCAATCACACTCCTCCCTCCAGGTCTTCAAAACAGCTGTTCACCACCATCTCTTATCTTCCCCCATCCAAAACCTTGATCTTTTCTACCCCCACTAATTCACCCCAGATCCACCTTGTTTGAAATTCCAACTTCTTTCCTGGAAGTCTTGGCAGTGTCCATATGTTTTATACCTCTCCCACCCCCCCCCCCCCCCATGCCTCCCCCCCAAAGCCCTCTCCGTCCCACAGTTCTCTCGATGTCTCCATGTCTCTCGGTCCCTGCTCTCAAATGTTGTGTTTGTGTCCTTCCCCCTCTCTCCCCATCTTGTCTACCGCTCCCGATGTTATTTGTTTTGTGTGTCTGTTTGTCTTTCTGTGTGATTAATGTTCGCTCTTTCACGAGCCTCGATCTTGTATACAAAAAAAAAAAAAAAAAAAAAGTTGAAGAGTGCCAAAATTGTACCAGTGATAATTATTGGAGCAATGGGAATGATAAAAAGAACCTTACAGAGATGTTAGTAACCATCCCTGGGAATACTATGACAAATGAACTGCAGTTGGAAGCTGTCTGAGGCTCAGTGACGATCCCTAAAAAGAGCCCTCGGACCAAAACTTGGAAAACAAGAAAACTTCACAAACTGATCCATGAATCATGATCTTTTAGTGAAATGGAGGTGGATACTTCAAGACCTGGGAGGACTCCGTTCCATGTTCTGAAACCCGCATATGGAGATAACAACCAACGACACACACACACACACACACACACACACACACACACACACACACACACACACTTTCAAAACCCCATCTCCCGCCTGCGCAAGGGGGAGTTGGAGTTAGTAATTCAAAGAAAAGCCACCAGTTATTTTTTGTCAGATATACTACAACAGACTTATTTAAGGACCCAAAATATTCCAACTTTTTGTGTAGTCGACCAGAAAAGGTTGTTTGCTAAATTATTTCAGCTGCCAGCTGCCCAGGCCTGACATTGGACTGAAAATAGCAGGAATTTGGAACTTGTTGAGGGAACCGGCAATGGAGGCCAAGGGATCTTATACATCCACCATCGACCAACGCTAGCAGACAGGTCCTCTCATATAACATTCTTCTGATAGACTGTGCACACATTGATGTTTCACCTTGCATACAATATGTCACGTGAATCAAAAGGTCAAAGGTGAGTGTGCAATCTTGAAGATATCCTGCCAGCCGATTATTATTTTTCAATACATCAGTATATCTATCATTTATACAAAGCAATCGGCACTGTCCGGTTATAGTTGGAAATCATGTTGTCTGTCTTGTATGCACTCCTAAACTGCTGGATGAAATTTATTGAAACTTGGTAGTTGTACTTGGGGTGTACCTCCCATCGGAGTGCACTTGGGTGTTCCAAAATATACATCTATAATTAATCGATAATAACTAGATGGTATTCAAAGAATACTTACCCTGCGCAGTCAACTTGGTGTGAGCCAACTCTTCTATTTTTGAATGTTTCTTTTTTTTATATACAATATGGCTGCCAGAACACGTGAGCGATGACATCATGAATTATTTATATTCTCTAAATAATTGTTGCATAGATCATGCTCAATTAAATTTCAAACTGATCAGACTAAGCGTTGTCCCTGTCGAATTATGACGTCATAATTATGGCACCAATGACGTCATTGTTAACAACACCTATTCCCCTTATCGAGTTATTTGTACAATGAGCCACGTTTCAATTTTTTAAAATGCTAACATGTCACACACTTTACTTTTGCTGAAATGCAGACACAAATGTTATATTTTCGTCAAAAATCGTCAGAATGTCGCCAAATCTGTTTTCGTCGTGTGTTAATATACCTCAGCGATTGACAAATCTGAAATCAGAATTTTATTTGAGGTCAAAATTACCCCGTGAGGTCGCTCCGTACTTTGCCTGCCCTTCATGTGCAGTGTGATCATTCATTCCATAGCCACTATAGCAGACTCTTCTTCTTCACGCAATAACAACATCTAGCTTCCAGACCGTACATCCAATCATCTTGAAATTTTGCAAACGTGTTACACGTCATGACCTCTACTATAATATAAAGTTTCACGTCGATCAATGAAGCGGTTCAAGAGTTATAAATTTTAAAATATTTTCGTTTAATTATTATTTATATCTGCCAAACCACGTCACCTATCACAAATTCCAAAAGGTCCTTTTAGCACTGATGTGTTGAACACATCTGTGAAGTTTCCCCTCGATAGGATCAAAAATGAGGGAAGAGCTAGGTTTTAAAAGTTTATGCTTAAAAACGTCATAACTCCGAAACCACGTGACGCATGACGTCATGCTCGCTGACTTTTTTTGTTCATCGTGGGTATGCGATTCTGCCTGTAAAGTTTGGCCTCGATCTGTTCAGTTGTTCTGGAGAAAATTTGTTTTTTAGTGGTTTTTCAGGCTTTTCACTCAAAACAATATGGCGTCCGAACCACGTGACCTAAGACGTCATTATAATTTTATTTCTGCATCAATTTATACCGAGAAGATGCTAAAGAAATTTCATCCTGATCGGATAAAGTTTTTTACTTGTCGAATTATAATGTCATAACGGCGGCACCTAAGACATCATCATTCACATATGTTATTCCGCATGGAGAGTTCTTTGCAATGAGACGTCTCAATTATTTCTGTGCAGCGGTTTTTGAAATATAGAGGTGCAAAGTTTTTTGGTTTTTCCAAGATGGTGCCCGTACCACGTGACCTGTGACATCATAATATTCACTAAAATATTCTGCAGGAGGAGGCCCTCCTATGGTGAAAATTTCATGTCAATGGGACCAACAGTTGCCGAGAAAATGTATTTTTAAAATGCAGACAGGCATGTACGTACGTACGATGTACAACATATGGACGGACCCGAATGCTTAACCCTGCCTTTCGCTTCGCAAGCGCAGGGTAATAAATGTCAGTGTGTGTGTGCTTGTGTGTGTGTCTCCGCCATAATTCCAAAACCATGAAACCTGGCGGCCCAAAAGTTTGCTGCATACTAAGCAGTATTTGTCGGCAAGGTCTACTCCAAGGGAGTGCATGAACAACTAGATGGTATTCATAGAATACTTACCCTGCGCAGTCAACTTGGTGTGAGCCAACTCTTCTATTTTTGAACGTTTCTTTTATTTATTTATCCAATATGGCTGCCAGACCTTGTGAGCGATGACATCATAAATTTATATCCTCTAAATAATTGCTGCATAGATCATGCTCAATAATTTTCCAAACTGATCAGACTAAGCGTTGTCTCTGTCGAATTATGACGTCATAATTATGGCACCAATGGTGTCATCGTTAACAACATCTATTCCCCATATGGAGTTCTTTACAATGAGCCACGTTTCAATTTTAAAAATGCTGACATGGCACACACTTTACTTTACTGAAATGCACACACAAATGTTATATTTTCATCAAAAATCGTCGGAATTTCGCCAAATCTGTTTTGGTCATGTGTTCATATACCTCAGCGATTGACAAATCTGAAATCAGAATTTTATTTGAGGTCAAAATGACCCCGTGAGGTCGCTCCGTACTTTGCCTGCTTGTGATGTGCAGTGTGATAATTAATTCCATGGAGGAGTCTTCTTCTTTACACAATAACAACTACTAGCTTCCAGACCGTTCATCCAATCATCTTGAAATTTTGCACACATGTTACACTTCATTACCTCTACTATAATATAAAGTTTCACGTCGATCAATGAAGCGGTTCAAGAGTTATTTTAAAAAAGAAATCATTTAATTATTTATATCTGCCAAACCACGTGACCTATCGCAAATTCCAAAAGGTCATTTTAGTAGACTGATATGCTGAACACATCTGTGAAGTTTCCCCTCGCTCAGATCAAAAATGAGGGAGGAGCTAGGTTTTAAAAGTTTATGCTTAAAAATGTCATAACTCCGAAACTATGTGACGCATGACGTCATGCACGCTAACTATTTTGTTTGCCATGGGTATGCGATCTTCCCTGCAAAGTTTGGCCTCGATCTGTTCAGTCGTTTAGGAGAAAATTGGATTTTAGTGGTTTTTCACTCAAAACAATATGGCGTCCGAACCACGTGACCTACGACATCATTATAATTTTATTTCTACATCAATTTATACCGAGAAGATGCTCAACAAATTTCATCCTGATCGGATAACGTTTTTTACTTGTCGAATTATGACATCATCACAACGGCATCTATGACGTCATCATTCACAGATGTTATTCCGCCTGGAGAGTTCTTTGCAATGAGACTTGTCTCAATTATTTCTGTGCAGCGGTTTTTGAGATATAGAGGTGAAAAGTTTTTTGTTTTTTTCCAGGATGGCGCCCGTACCACGTGATGTCATAATATTCACTAAAATATTCTACAGGAGAAGGCCCTCCTATGGTAAAAATTTCATGTCAATCAGATCACAACGGTTGCCGAGAAAATGAATTTTTAAAATGCAGACACGCACGTACGTATGTACGTACATACGACGTACGCATGTACGTACGTATGGACGCACCCGAATGCTTAACCCTGCCTTTCGCTTCGTGAGCGCAGGGTAAAAACTGGGTGTTTGAATACATTTAAACACTCCTTTTAAGGATAACTAATGGCTTACCTTCATGAAAGTGTTCATTGGTCAGCTTAACTTCAACTCACAGCAACCACCTTTAGAGGCCATTTTTTCCAGGGGTTGGCCTTTTTCGGGCACTGTGGTCTCCTTTTTGAAGCAATGTTTTATGGCCGGATGCCCTTCATGCCACCAACCCTGTTAGTCGCCTCTTGCGACACACAGGGATTACCAGTAAACTGGTACCTGTGAACTTCAACTCACAGGGATCTTTTGATTTGGTCTACTCAAAACGCCTTACCTTGAAAACATGATCTACTCTCACAGACTAATTACAATATAAAATTGAAATCTATGTTCGGATCTCGTGGACGAAATGAGTAGTCAAAATCTCGAGTGAAATCAGAAAATGTTAAGAAATAACCGATTCTTATAACTACTCCAACACCTCCCACACCTTTCTCTTTCTCTCTCTCTCTCACTGTCTCTCCCCCTCCTCTCCCTCTCTCCACACCCCTGTCTCTCTCTCCCCCTTCTTAGCTCCCAACATCCTTGCTTTCCCTCCCCCCTCTCTCCATCTCCCCTTACCCTCCTCACTCTTCCCTCCACTCCTTCTCTGCCCCCCTCCTCTCTGTCCCCTCTGTCTCTTCCCCTCTCTCCCTTTCCCTCCCTTCTCTCCCCCTCCCATCCTCTCTCTGCCCTCCTCCCTCTCTCCTCCTCCTGCCTCTCTCCCCTTCCCATCCTCCCTCTCTCTCCCCCCCTCTCCCCTCCTCCCTTTCCCTCCCTTCCATCCCCTCTCGCCTCCGCTGTCTCCCCTCCTCCCTCTCCCCATCCCTCCCATCCTGCCTCTCTCCCTCTCCCTCCCATATCCTCTCTCCCCCATCCTCCCTCTCCCTCCCATCCTCTCTCTCCCTCCCATCCTTCCTCTCTCCCCCCTCCCTCTCCCTCCATCCCCTCTCCCTCCATCCCCTCTCCCCCCTCCCATCCCCTCCCTCCCCTCCTCCCTTTCTCTCCCATCCTCCCTCTCCCTCCCACCCCTTGTCTCTCTAACACCTCTCACCCTTCCCACCATTTTCTCTCTCAACCCCCCACCCACCTCCCCACCATATTCCCGTCAGCGAAGCGACTGGTGGTATTGGCTAAATTAAAGAGCTCAATCTCATCACTCAATCTTGATTTACTTGATTTATCCCACCGTTTACAGAATGCAAGAACAATCCTCTTCGTCCTATACAGGGTGTGGCAAAAAGATGGGACAGATATCAGGGTGGAACAATTATATGACAATGGAAGGTAATTATTGTTTCTTTGCTTTTCAGGTTGTATCAAACGAACTTTAGATTTAAAAAAAAAAGGTAATCCTTGGGGATGGCAAATTGAACACGTGAACAACTATCATTTGTGTTCAAGCAGTATTTCCTCCATAGATATTCCACATTTTCGGCACAAAGAACATTTAGATTTTACAAGACATTTCTAAGTTTGTGATAAAGAAGAGTAATAAACACATGTGCGGCAAGCTTCCGTGAAACAACAAGACGGGGACACGTGCCACACCGCAAGGATATGCATGGAACTGCTGCGAGAGCATTTTCCTGGAGAGCTGATCTCCAGATTTGGAGATGTGAATTGGCCTCCCTGGTCTCTTGATCTCATGATCCTTCTTGATTATTTCCTGTGGAGACACTTAAAGACAGAGTTTACAGGAGCAGGCCACACACACACTCAATGGACTGAAAGAAAACATTTCAAGTGAAATTCAGGCCATTCCGACAGACTTTCTTGTACCAAGTTTCTTGCTTGTACCAAGTTTCTTTCTTGTACAAAGTTACTTTCACCAAGTTTCTTTCTTGTACCAAGTTTTTTTCTTGTACAAAGTTTCTTTCTTGTACCAAGTTTCTTTCTTGTACAAAGTTTCTTGTACCAAGTTTCTTTCTTGTACTAAGTTTCTTTCTTGTACCAAGTTTCTTTCTTGTACCAAGTTTCTTTCTTGCACCAAGTTTCTTTGTTGTACCAAGTTTCTTTCTTGTACCAAGTTTCTTTCTTGTACCAAGTTTCTTTCTTGTACCAAGTTTCTTTCTTGTACCAAGTTTCTTTCTTGTACCAAGTTTCTTTCTTGTACCAAGTTTCTTTCTTGTACCAAGTTTCTTTCTTGTACCAAGTTTCTTTCTTGTACCAAGTTTCTTTCTTGTACCAAGTTTCTTTCTTGTACCAAGTTTCTTTCTTGTACCAAGTTTCTTTCACCAAGTTTCTTTCTTGTACCAAGTTTCTTTCTTGTACCAAGTTTATTTCACCAAGTTTCTTTCTTGTACCAAGTTTCTTTCTTGTACCAAGTTTCTTTCTTGTACCAAGTTTCTTTCTTGTACCAAGTTTCTTTCTTGTACCAAGTTTCTTTCTTGTACCAAGTTTCTTTCTTGTACCAAGTTTATTTCACCAAGTTTCTTTCTTGTACCAAGTTTCTTTCTTGTACCAAGTTTATTTCACCAAGTTTCTTTCTTGTATCAAGTTTCTTGTACCAAGTTTCTTTCTTGTACCAAGTTTCTTTCTTGTACCAAGTTTCTTTCTTGTACCAAGTTTCTTTCTTGTACCAAGTTTCTTTCTTGTACCAAGTTTCTTTCTTGTACCAAGTTTCTTTCTTGTACCAAGTTTCTTTCTTGTACCGTTTCTTTCTTGTACCAAGTTTCTTTCTTGTACTAAGTTTCTTTCTTGTACCAAGTTTCTTTCTTGCACCGTTTCTTTCTTGTACCAAGTTTATTTCTTGCACCAAGTTTCTTTCTTGCACCAAGTTTCTTTCTTGTACCAAGTTACTTTCTTGTACCAAGTTTATTTCACCAAGTTTCTTTCTTGTACCAAGTTTCTTTCTTGTACCAAGTTACTTTCTTGTACCAAGTTTCTTTCTTGTACCAAGTTTCTTTCTTGTACCAAGTTTCTTTCTTGCACTAAGTTTCTTTCTTGTAGCAAGTTTCTTTCTTGTACCAAGTTTATTTCACCAAGTTTCTTTCTTGTATCAAGTTTCTTGTACCAAGTTTCTTTCTTGTACCAAGTTTCTTGTACCAAGTTTCTTTCTTGTACCGAGTTTCTTTCTTGTATCAAGTTTCTTTCTTGTACCAAGTTTCTTTCTTGTATTAAGTTTCTTTCTTGTATAAAGTTTCTTTCTTGTACCAAGTTTCTTTGTTGTATCAAGTTTCTTTCTTGTATAAAGTTTCTTTCTTGTACCGAGTTTCTTTGTTGTATCAAGTTTCTTTCTTGTACCAAGTTTCTTTCGTGTACCAAGTTTCTTTCTTGTACCAAGTTTATTTCACCAAGTTTCTTTCTTGTACCAAGTTTCTTTCTTGTACCAAGTTACTTTCTTGTACCAAGTTTCTTTCTTGTACCAAGTTTCTTTCTTGTACTAAGTTTCTTTCTTGTACCAAGTTTATTTCACCAAGTTTCTTTCTTGTACCAAGTTTCTTTCTTGTACCAAGTTTATTTCACCAAGTTTCTTTCTTGTATCAAGTTTCTTGTACCAAGTTTCTTTCTTGTACCAAGTTTCTTTCTTGTACCAAGTTTCTTTCTTGTACCAAGTTTCTTTCTTGTACCAAGTTTCTTTCTTGTACCAAGTTTCTTTCTTGTACCAAGTTTCTTTCTTGCACCGTTTCTTTCTTGTACCAAGTTTATTTCACCAAGTTTCTTTCTTGTACCAAGTTTCTTTCTTGTACCAAGTTACTTTCTTGTACCAAGTTTCTTTCTTGTACCAAGTTTCTTTCTTGTACTAAGTTTCTTTCTTGTACCAAGTTTATTTCACCAAGTTTCTTTCTTGTACCAAGTTTCTTTCTTGTACCAAGTTTATTTCACCAAGTTTCTTTCTTGTATCAAGTTTCTTGTACCAAGTTTCTTTCTTGTACCAAGTTTCTTTCTTGTACCAAGTTTCTTTCTTGTACCAAGTTTCTTTCTTGTACCAAGTTTCTTTCTTGTACCAAGTTTCTTTCTTGTACCAAGTTTCTTTCTTGCACCGTTTCTTTCTTGTACCAAGTTTATTTCACCAAGTTTCTTTCTTGTACCAAGTTTCTTTCTTGTACCAAGTTACTTTCTTGTACCAAGTTTCTTTCTTGTACCAAGTTTCTTTCTTGTACTAAGTTTCTTTCTTGTACCAAGTTTATTTCACCAAGTTTCTTTCTTGTACCAAGTTTCTTTCTTGTACCAAGTTTATTTCACCAAGTTTCTTTCTTGTATCAAGTTTCTTGTACCAAGTTTCTTTCTTGTACCAAGTTTCTTTCTTGTACCAAGTTTCTTTCTTGTACCAAGTTTCTTTCTTGTACCAAGTTTCTTTCTTGTACCAAGTTTATTTCACCAAGTTTCTTTCTTGTATCAAGTTTCTTGTACCAAGTTTCTTTCTTGTACCAAGTTTCTTTCTTGTACCAAGTTTCTTTCTTGTACCAAGTTTATTTCTTGCACCAAGTTTCTTTCTTGCACCAAGTTTCTTTCTTGTACCAAGTTACTTTCTTGTACCAAGTTTATTTCACCAAGTTTCTTTCTTGTACCAAGTTACTTTCTTGTACCAAGTTTCTTTCTTGTACCAAGTTTCTTTCTTGTACCAAGTTTCTTTCTTGCACTAAGTTTCTTTCTTGTACCAAGTTTATTTCACCAAGTTTCTTTCTTGTATCAAGTTTCTTGTACCAAGTTTCTTTCTTGTACCAAGTTTCTTGTACCAAGTTTCTTTCTTGTACCGAGTTTCTTTCTTGTATCAAGTTTCTTTCTTGTACCAAGTTTCTTTCTTGTATAAAGTTTCTTTCTTGTACCAAGTTTCTTTGTTGTATCAAGTTTCTTTCTTGTATAAAGTTTCTTTCTTGTACCGAGTTTCTTTGTTGTATCAAGTTTCTTTCTTGTACCAAGTTTATTTCACCAAGTTTCTTTCTTGTACCAAGTTTCTTTCTTGTACCAAGTTACTTTCTTGTACCAAGTTTCTTTCTTGTACCAAGTTTCTTTCTTGTACCAAGTTTCTTTCTTGTACCAAGTTTATTTCACCAAGTTTCTTTCTTGTACCAAGTTTCTTTCTTGTACCAAGTTTCTTTCTTGTACCAAGTTTCTTTCTTGTACCAAGTTTCTTTCACCAAGTTTCTTTCTTGCACTAAGTTTCTTTCTTGTACCAAGTTTATTTCACCAAGTTTCTTTCTTGTACCAAGTTTCTTTCTTGTACCAAGTTTATTTCACCAAGTTTCTTTCTTGTATCAAGTTTCTTGTACCAAGTTTCTTTCTTGTACCAAGTTTCTTGTACCAAGTTTCTTTCTTGTACCGAGTTTCTTTCTTGTATCAAGTTTCTTTCTTGTATCAAGTTTCTTTCTTGTATAAAGTTTCTTGTACCAACTTTCTTTCTTGTACCAAGTTTCTTGCTTGTACCAAGTTTATTGTACCAAGTTTCTTTCTTGTACCGATTTTCTTTCTTGTACCAAGTTTCTTTCTTGTACCAAGTTTCTTTCTTGTACCAAGTTTCTTTCTTGTACCAAGTTTCTTTCTTGTACCAAGTTTCTTTCTTGTACCAAGTTTTTTTCTTGTACCAAGTTTCTTTCTTGTACCAAGTTTCTTTCTTGTACCAAGTTTCTTTCTTGTACTAAGTTTCTTTCTTGTACCAAGTTTCTTGTACAAACAGACTTTCTTGTAGCAAATTGTACCAAATAGGTACCAGAAGAGCGGAGTACGTACTCGCCAAGGGAGCATTTAACCGCCATCATTTTAAAAACTTAGTGTATTGTGAAGAAATTCCAATGTCTGTGCTTTATAAGTTTTCATACAGTTGAATAATTAAACGACTACAATTTAAAGTTATTTGAATTTCAAAGTGTCCAATCTTTTTGCCACACCTGGTACATAAAGCTCTTTCTAACAACTGAATCACTGACATGAATGTTTGGTCCCGTCTAGTTTGCCAATTATGAACAAGCACCATTTTTAGCCTCCATTTTTTGGTGATTTGTTGCTGAATCGACTTTACATTTGAAAAGTGTCTTGAACTGAATCTATCGTTTGGAAAGATAACAGATGTGATCTGTTCAGTTGACTTGGTGATCAGCGGTGGGACAAGTGTCGCTGAAGTCAGCTGCTGCACGGCAGGGCACCTGCCCTAGTTTTGCCCCGATCTTTAATTTGTGCTACCTGTAGGCCAAACGGCCTGCCGATGCACGGCAGGGCACCTGCCCTAGTTTTGCCCCGATCTTTAATTTGTGCTACCTGTAGGCCAAACGGCCTGCCGATGACCACACACCACGGTTCCATCTCCCGCCGCATTGGGCAAAATGCAAGCGCAGTCCACGTCGGTCAGACACGAGACGTGACGCTATGTCCCCCGGCTATTTTATCGACCCCGGCTTGAAGGTTTTGGTCATTCTTTGCGTTTCCCACTGCACTGACCAATCTCCTTTGTTGTGCACGATGTAGAGGGCTCTCAAAAACGCATAAAGAGGAGTTTTGTGTTGTTCCGTTTGGGCTCCATCGAGCTTGTTCCTTCGTCATTTGTGTTTTAGTAAATTATTAATTGGCGAGGTGAGTCATTAACCCATCACCCTGCAGCAGCTGGACACGAGGTTTTGCAATCAGTGTGTGTGTGTGTGTGTGTGTGTGTGTGTGTGTGTGTGTGTGTGTGTGTGTGTGTGTGTGTGTGTGTGTGTGTGTCTGTCCAGGCCATAACCTTTTACTATTTGAGCTATTGTCATCAAAATTTTAGCAAACCTTTATTATCAGAATATGGAGAAAGTAATTCAAAATCGGGTCAAAATGGTCAAAGGGGAGGGAAAAGAGGGGAGGATGAGCAGAGAGAGGGAGGAGGGTGGAGGAGTGGCAGAACAAGGACCAGAGGATGAGGAGGTGGGAAGTAGGGTGAGCATTGTGAGAGAAGAGTGAGGAGAGGAGAATGTAGCATGAGGGGAGGGGAAAGCAGGGACATGGGAGTGGAAGGAAGCAAAGGCAGCACGAGGGGAAGGGAAGGAAGGCAACGAGAGGGGAGGAGGGGTAGGCAGCACGAGGGGAAGGGAAGGAAGGCAACGAGAGGGGAGGGGTAGGCAGCACGGGGGGAAGGGAAGGAAGGCAATGAGAGGGGAGGGGTAGGCAACACGAGGGGAAGGGAAGGAAGGCAACGAGAGGGGAGGGGTAGGCAGCACGAGGGGAAGGGAAGGAAGGCAACGAGAGGGGAGGGGTAGGCAGCACGAGGGGAAGGGAAGGAAGGCAACGAGAGGGGAGGGGTAGGCAGCACGAGGGGAAGGGAAGGAAGGCAACGAGAGGGGAGGGGTAGGCAGCACGAGGGGAAGGGAAGGAAGGCAACGAGAGGGGAGGGGTAGGCAGCACGGGGGGAAGGGAAGGAAGGCAACGAGAGGGGAGGGGTAGGCAGCACGAGGGGAAGGGAAGGAAGGCAACGAGAGGGGAGGGGTAGGCAGCACGAGGGGAAGGGAAGGAAGGCAACGAGAGGGGAGGGGTAGGCAGCACGAGGGGAAGGGAAGGAAGGCAACGAGAGGGGAGGGGTAGGCAGCACGGGGGGAAGGGAAGGAAGGCAACGAGAGGGGAGGGGTAGGCAGCACGAGGGGAAGGGAAGGAAGGCAACGAGAGGGGAGGGGTAGGCAGCACGAGGGGAAGGGAAGGAAGGCAACGAGAGGGGAGGGGTAGGCAGCACGGGGGGAAGGGAAGGAAGGCAACGAGAGGGGAGGGGTAGGCAGCACGAGGGGAAGGGAAGGAAGGCAACGAGAGGGGAGGGGTAGGCAGCACGAGGGGAAGGGAAGGAAGGCAACGAGAGGGGAGGGGTAGGCAGCATGGGGGGAAGGGAAGGAAGGCAACGAGAGGGGAGGGGTAGGCAGCACGAGGGGAAGGGAAGGAAGGCAACGAGAGGGGAGGGGTAGGCAGCACGAGGGGAAGGGAAGGAAGGCAACGAGAGGGGAGGGGTAGGCAGCACGAGGGGAAGGGAAGGAAGGCAACGAGAGGGGAGGGAAGGAAGGCAATGTGAGGAGAGGGGAAGGCAGCATGAGGGGAAGCAAATGCAGAATGCAGTATGAGGGGAGGGGAAGTAAGCAAAGGCAGCAAAAGGCGAAGAGAAAGCAGCATGAGGGGAAGCGAATGCAGTGTGAGGGGAGGGGAAGGCAGCCAGAGGGGAGGGAAGTAAGCTAAGGCAGTGAGGAAAAGCAAAGGATGTGTGAGGAGAGGGGAGGGGAAGGAAGTAAAGGCAGCAAGAAGGGGATGGCAAGGCAGCATGAGGAAAAGCGAAGGCAGTGTGAGGAGAGGCGAAGGCAGCGAGAGGGAGTGGAAGAAAGCGAAGGTGCCGAGAAGAGAGGGGAAGGAATGTGAAAGCAGCGAGAGTGTTGTGGAAGGAAGTGAAGGCAGCGAGAGGGAGTGGAAGAAAGCGAAGGTGCCGAGAAGAGAGGGGAAGGAAGTGAAAGCAGCGAGAGGGGTGTGGAAGGAAGTGAAGGCAGCATGAGGGGAAGGCAGTGTGAGGGGAAGCAAATGCAGCATGAGGGAAGGGGAAGGAAACAAAGGTAGCAAGAGAGGAAGAAAGTGAAGGCAGCATGGGGGAAGGAGAAGGCAGTGCCGTAGAATATGAGGGTTTGACAAACTTAACAACAGGAGGAAATGAGCAAAATGATTGATAAAGGACCCAGCGCTGTGACAGTGGGCTGACCAAGATGGTGGACCGCCATTTTGGTGAGGCATTATTACTTGTAAAATCGAAGATTTTTCAAGTACAGTATATTGGTTGGTTTTGTGCGTTATTCTGTCTGTCTTTGCCTGTCTGTCAATCGCTTACAGGTCACAATATTAAACCAATCTACACGAAATTTCATCAGATGGTAGAGTTGGTCATAAACCTATTGATTTTGAGGTCAAAGGTCATCTTGAGGTCAAATTTCTAAAATTGGCATTTTTCATCCGATTGAATTGAAAATTGAACAGCAGTTGCATATCGAGTCACTAAATTGGAAAACCAACTAATGAGGTCAAAAGGTCAACTCAAGGTCAAACTTCTAAAATCAATTTTCATCAGAAAAACCATCAATTTTCACCAGAATGACTTGAAAATTAAATAGCAATTGCACAGTGACATACTGAATTGGGAAACCAACTATTTTAAGGTCAAAGGGTCAAAGGTCAACTCAAGGTCAAACCTCTAAAATCATCAATTTTCATCAGAAAAACCATCAATTTTCACCAGAATGACTTGAAAATTAAATAGCAATTGCACAGTGACATACTGAATTGGGAAACCAACTATTTTAAGGTCAAAATATGAAAGGTCAACTCAAGGTCAAACTTATAATGTCATCAATTTTAATCTGAAAAATCATCAATTTTAATCCGATTGACCCGAGCTTTGATTAAGATCGTCAATTTGAATCTTAATGGAATGGAAAATTTGATGTATCCATGGCAACATTTTTTGGGGGTGTGGTGGATTTTGCAAGTATTGTGCTCTGCATGACGTCGTTTTGTTTTTTGGGTTTTTTTTGGTATGAGCACCAGTTAATCATCTTCTAAAAGGGAATATAAACGCACCTAAGCACCCAGTTTTCATTCATCCAATCTAATGGAGGTTGAGAAGTGTGTATGCAAAGTTTGGGACCGTTAGGTTTCATGGTTTTGGAGTTGTGGAGGAGATACACACACTGCCCTTTATCATTATTATAGAAAGAAGAAAGATTGAGCTTCTTTCTGTGTGTCTGTCCAAGTCATAACAATTTTATACCAATTGAGCTTTTGTCATAAGATCTTCAACAAACCTTTATGATGAGAACAAGAACACAAATGAATAAAATGTACAATTTTTTAACTGTAGTTTTTGTAAAGTTTAGTTTGAGTTCAAAGCAGATGCGGACGGGCTTTGCATCTTGGGATGCTTCCTAGTTGTTATTTGTCATCATTTCAAGCGTAATAAAACTGTCAAATTGACAGCATGCGGACTAGTGTTGGTACTGTTGTGCGTATCTCGGTTGGAGAAGCGTTTGAATGACCCCAATGTGTGAATGAAAGGAATTGCATTGTGACGTATGTAAGAAAAACTTGCGTAATAACAAACTCAGGAACACGACTTGTCTTTGTGCCCAACAACCCTCGTCGTTGCCTTGACCTGCAAATCCTGGGACCGCCGCGTGTTTGACGGCTCACAAATCTACCATCAGATGTTTGCTAAGAAAGGTCATTCTTGGCCTGAAAACGAGGCATGGAATGGAATCCGATGCTTGGTGTAACCGCGCGTGGGGTGTGACCTTGATAGCTCCAAAGCGGAGAGCAAAACACTTGCGTGCATCGAAAGTAACACCAGGGAATGTCCGTGGATCAGGGAAATTTTCATTTTAATGGGTGACCACAGAATAAAAACACCATCTCTCTTCAGCTCTTTGGTTCCTCTAACATGCCAGGTTTGCTGTAACACCGACGACGTTACTCGAACATGGCAGGTTTGCTGTAACAGCGACGACGTTACTCAAACATGCCAAGTTTTCTGTAACACCAACGACGTTACTCAAACATGCCAAGTTTTCTGTAACACCAACGACGTTACTCAAACATGCCAAGTTTCCTGTAATACCAACGACGTTACTCGAACATGGCAGGTTTGCTGTAACAGCGACGACGTTACTCGAACATGGCAGGTTTGCTGTAACAGCGACGAAGTTACTCAAACATACCAAGTTTTCTGTAACACCAACGACGTTACTCAAACATGCCAAGTTTTCTGTAACACCAACGACGTTACGCAAACATGCCAAGTTTTCTGTAACACCAACGACGTTACTCAAACATGCCAAGTTTTCTGTAACACCAACGACGTTACTCAAACATGCCAAGTTTTCTGTAACACCAACGACGTTACTCAAACATGCCAAGTTTTCTGTAACACCAACGACGTTACTCAAACATGCCAAGTTTTCTGTAACACCAACGACGTTACTCAAACATGCCAAGTTTTCTGTAACACCAACGACGTTACTCAAACATGCCAAGTTTTCTGTAACACCAACGACGTTACTCAAACATGCCAAGTTTTCTGTAACACCAACGACGTTACTCAAACATGCCAAGTTTTCTGTAACACCAACGACGTTACTCAAACATGCCAAGTTTTCTGTAACACCAACGACGTTACTCAAACATGCCAAGTTTTCTGTAACACCAACGACGTTACTCAAACATGCCAAGTTTTCTGTAACACCAACGACGTTACTCAAACATGCCAAGTTTTCTGTAACACCAACGACGTTACTCAAACATGCCAAGTTTTCTGTAACACCAACGACGTTACTCAAATATGCCAAGTTTTCTGTAACACCAACGACGTTACTCAAACATGCCAAGTTTTCTGTAACACCAACGACGTTACTCAAACATGCCAAGTTTTCTGTAACACCAACGACGTTACTCAAACACAAATAAACACACAAACAAACACATTAAACACACACACACACACAAACATATAAACACACACACACAAACATAAAAACACACACATATAAACACACACATATGAACACACACACACACACACACATATAAACACACACACATATATATATATATATATATAAAAACACACATATAAACACACACATATAAACACACACATATATATATATATACGTATATATAAACACACACACATATAAACACACATATAAACACACACACATATATATATATATATATATATATATATATAAACACACACACATATATAAACACAAACATATAAACACACACACATATAAACACACACATATATATATATATATATATATATATAAACACACACACATATAAACACACACACATATATAAACACAAACATATAAACAACAACAACAACAACATGCATTTTAAGGCCATTTTCCCTGCTAGAGCGGGGGTTACCCTTGCGGTCCCCATGACAATCTTCTCCATTTACCCCTATTTTCTGCATCTCCCATTGTTAACCCCCTTGCCCGCATTTCTTCTTCCACCATCTTCAGCCAAGTCTTTCTCGGTCTTCCCCGTCCTCTACTTCCTTCCACATTCATTTCGATCACTCTTCTCAACCAGTCACTTTCATCCTTCCTCAACACATGACCAAACCATCTCAACCTGTTCCTGTTCACAACATCCATCACAGGCTCTATTCCCATCATCTTTCGCAATTCATCATTTGTCTTCCTCTCTCTCAACGATACTCCGCACATCCATCGAACCATTCGCATTTCCACCCTTTCCAGCCTTCGTTGCTGAACATATAAATAAACACATATATAAACATATATAAACATAAATATATAAATAAACACATATATAAACACATATAAACACACACACATATTAACACACACATATATATATATAAACACACACACATATAAACACACACACATATATAAACACAAACACATATAAACACACAAACATATAAACACACACACATATAAACACACACACATATAAACACACACACATATATAAACACAAACACATATAAACACACAAACATATAAACACACACACATATAAACACACACATACAAACACACATATAAACACACACACAAACACACACAAACACACACTATTCAAGTCGGGATTTTCCCAATAACGTATTTATGATAAAACACCCAACAAGAAAGACATTCCCGATGAATGGCCATTGACAGGTAAATGTTGTTTTTAGAAACATTTTTATCAAAATGAACGCGAATACAATAAGATGAGAAAAAGAAAGGAACGATCACGTTTAAAAGAAAGAATTAATTATAGTTTATACATCTTTAAATTCAGTACAATCTCGGGATTATCTTCAATTGTGGATCAGTCACTTAAGTTACCTTCGCTGGGACTGGGAGGTTATCGTGATAACAATAATACAATATGGTAGGTAAGCAATACTATATGGAGAAATCTAAATCAATGAAGAACATTGATCCGAATGTTAAAAGTATCCATGTGATGCGACGTCTCGAAAGTCTCACCTTGAAAACCCCGAGGAAAAGGTAAGACTAGCTCGATGGACTTTGGAGATGTTCGATGAAAGAGAGAAAGGTGAGTTGTGGGGTTGGAGGATGATGGGGGGGGGGCAGGGGGCAAGTGGGGGAGCACAACAACCTCCGATGGTTTCTCATAAGACCTGATGAGATTTCATGAGAATCTTGTGTCGTGCGGGAAGGGGAGCGATCCAAACGAGTGCAGACGGCAGACATTTTACACTTAGGAAGGAGACATTGATGGGGTTACCTGATATATGTAGTTAATCGACCCGAGATGATAATGGATTCCAGGGAAGAGAGGAAGTATCACTGCAGTGATCTTAGACTCTTGGTTTAGCTTGTGCCTTTCTCACATGTGCAACGATGATATTATGAGACATTAGTGGCCTATTACTTGATAATACATTCGTAGGTAACACATTAATCAACGCAGCAATGTGGATGCCATTTTAACTTGTGGGATCCCAGCTTCATGACCCAAGTTTGTAAGTACTCTAAGGGGAGCATCAAACAGGCCACATAATATGTTTTTGAGATTTCGATTGACCTTTCAGAAAGATGTTTTTAAAATGGTTTATTTGCATTTCAAAAACCAACGAGAACCAATCCATAAGCCCCCGTTTCTGACTACCTCCAGTAGTAGCTATAAAAAGACAAAATGTCATAGCCCCTGTGGTTTTAGTAATTTTGCTGTACGGAGTTAGACGCCGCCCGTCGGCCATCTTTGGTTGGATTCCAAAACAAAATCTGCATATGTATAATCTCATGTATTGTCTGTCTGCCAAGTTTTAACAAATTCGGTCCATCATGTCGAGAAATGGTTGGGGACACATTTAAGTAACAAAATGGCCGCCAGTCGGCCATCTTGAATCTGATCTCAAAAAAAAAAAAATGTGCAAAGTTTGAACAAGATCGGTAAATGCATGTCCGAGAAATGGTTGAGGACGTGTTCAATTTAAGTTTTTCTTACAACTAAAATGGCCGCCAGTCTACCAGTCAGCCATCTTTGATCAGATCGCAAAGTAAATGGAAGTGCACGTGTACGCCATCATGTACTATGTGAATGTGGCAAGTTTGAACAAACTTGACAATGCATGTCTGAGAAATTGTTTGCGACATGTTTAAGTAACAAAATGGCCGCCAGTCGGCCATCTTTGATCGCATTGCAAAACAAAATGATGTGCTTGTGTATAGCATCATTTATTGTCTTTTTGCCAAGTATGAACAAAATCGGTCCATACATGTCCGAGATATGGCTGTGGACGGACAGACGAGACCAAATCCATAAACCCCCATTTCGGACGAAGTCCAACGGGGCTAATATTTAAAAAAACATGAACATGTTTTAAAGATCCAACCCTCCCCCTTCCCCCCCCAAAAGAATTGCCACGAATACATCAAATAGTCCATTGCATTAAGATAAAAATTGAGGATCTTAATCAAAGCTCGCATCAATCGGATTAAAATCGATTCTTTTTCAGATGAAAATTGATGGTTTTAGATCCTTGAGTTGACCTTTGACCTTTTGACTTCAAAAATAGTTGATTTCCCAGTTCAGTTAGGCACTATGCAATTGCTGTTTAACTTTCAAGTCAATTAGGTGAAAATTGACAATGTTTCAGATGAAAATAGATGATTTTAGAAGTTAGACTTTGAGTTGACTTTTTTTTTTGTTTTGTTTTTGTATACAAGATCGAGGCTCGTGAAAGAGCGAACATTAATCACACAGAAAGACAAACCGACACATAAAACATATAACATCGGGAGCGGTAGACAAGATGGGGAGAGAGGGGGAAGGACACAAACAACATTTGAGAGCAGGGACCGAGAGACATCGATACATCGAGAGATCTGTGGGAGGGAGAGGGCTTTGGGGGGGGGGAGGCATGGGAAGGGGGGGGGGGGGTAGGAGAGGTATAAAACATATGGACACTGCCAGGACTTCCAGGAAAGAAGTTGGAATTTCAAACAAGGTGGATCTGGGGTGAATTAGCGGGGGTAGAAAAGATCAAGGTTTTGGATGGGGGAAGATAAGAGATGGTGGTGAACAGCTGTTTTAAAGACCTGGAGGGAGGAGTGGGATTGAAGGGAGTGTGGGAGTTTGTTCCAGAGGCGGGAGAAAAGAGGAATGAAAGAGTGAAGGTGAGCAGGGAGCCGAGATTTCGGCAGTTTAACCATCAGAGGGTTGCTGGCAGATCTTGTGCGACCTGTAGGAATATTTGGGGGACAGAGCACAGAGAGAGCTGGGGGAGCAAGGCCGGAGAGGAGTCGGTAGAAGACAGAAAGACCACCTACCTGCCTGCGGTGAGTGAGTGAAAGGCCCTCAGAGATAGCTTCATCGCGGGAGATTCCAATGATTCTGAAAGCTTTGGTTTCAACAGCGTGAAGCCGAGCTAGGTGTGAGGCAGGAGCACCGGCCCATAGGGGAGAACAGTATTCCATTGAGCTGCGGATGAAAGCCTTGTATGTGGTGAGGAGCTCAGGTGTGCCTCGGAAGGACTTTGCACGACGGAGGATGCCCAGTCGGCGACTGGCTTTGGAGACCAGCTTGGAAATGTGGTTTTCCCAAGAAAGATCATGGCACATAGTGAGACCCAAAAGCTTGAGCGACAGAACTTCTTGGAGAGGATTGTTGAGAAAGTAGATGGGAGGGTTTTCCAGTCGATCTTTTCGGAGAGACATAGTAAGAGTGTGAGATTTGTCAGGATTGAAAAACATGTTCCACTTGTTTGACCAGTCTGTGATTTTGTCCAGGTCTTCAGAGAGTGAGGAGGCTGCAGACTGCCGATCTGAGGGAAGAGGAATGGAGCGGCAGAGAGTGGTGTCATCAGCAAAGAGACAGAGAGGATTTTCCAGAGAGTCGGAGAGATCATTGATAAAGACCAGAAAAAGCACAGGGCCCAGAACACTACCTTGGGGAACTCCAGCCAGAACAGGCAGGGTAGATGAGCGAAATCCATTCAGGGCCACACGTTGACTACGACCAGAGAGGAAGTCCGCAAGCCATGCATGGAGATTTCCATGGATACCATAGGAGGAGAGTTTGGTCAGCAGAGCTGGGTGCCAGACCGTATCGAAGGCACGTGATATGTCAAGGGAGACAGCTCTGATTTCCTGTTTGGCATTGAGGACCTCCATCCATTGTTGAGAAAGCAGAAGCAGCATGTCCAGAGTAGAGTGACCAGGGCTGAAACCAAATTGATGATCAGAGATCAAGCCATTGGAGAAGAGGAAAGATTTCATATCCGAAGCAATGATGGATTCCATGACTTTGCTGATAATTGGGAGCAGGCTGATTGGTCTGTAGTTGCAAGGATCTGTTTTTGCACCTTTTTTAGGTAAAGCGGTAATGTTTGCTGATTTCCAGGATGCTGGAAGATGACCGTGAGCAAAAGAGAGGGTGAAAAGAACAGAGAGAGGGTGAGATAGAGCGGGAGAGCAGGATTTTAGGACCCATGGGCTGATGCCGTCTGGTCCAGTTGCAGAATCAGAGTCGAGGTTTGACAAAAACTCCTCCACCTTGTCAGGAGAGAAGGACACAAAGTCCAGGAGCAGTTGGGTTCGACTGAGAAAGGTGGGAACAGAGAGAGATGGGTTTGGGACACAAGATTTTGAGGCAAACACAGAGTTGAGGCATTCAGCTTTGTCATGTGCGATGTCAACTGTGTAGCCATTTGAGGTAAGGGAGGGGATGGAGGGGGAACAAACACCAGAAACGGATTTGACCAGACGCCACCAGGATTTGGAGGAAGGAGAGAGGTTTGAGAGTTCATTCTTGAGTGTGGAGAGATAGTGCTTCCTGGCACTTCGTAGGGTAGACACACACTTGTTCCGAGCTTGGTGGAAGGAACTGAGATTGCCTTCAGTTGGATTAGCCTTCCAAGAGGCAAAGGCAAGTTGTTTCAGGGCAACTGCCTCACCACAAGATTCAGTGTACCATGGATGGGAGGAAGGGTAAGACAACTGAAGACGAGATGGGATAAATCTGTGCATGAGAGAGAGCAGTTTGCTTTGGAAGAATTGATGTCAGAGGCAGTGGAGATGGGAGACCAATCCAGATGATTGATGGCTGCTTGAAGACCGTCCCAATCGGCCAGAGCGAAATGCCAGACTCGTCGATGCTGAGGAGGCTCTCTGAGAATGGCCAGAGAGATGTCCACTTTAACAAGCACATGATCAGAAGAACCGATTGGAGCAGAAGAAGAGCAGCAGACATTAGCAGGGAAGTTTGTCATCACCAAGTCTAGAAGAGAAGATACTCCATTGGCTGAGATCCGGGTCGGGAAATTGACAGATTGTGTCAATCCCAGTGAGTCACAGAAGTCCTTTGCTGAGGTGCCAATGCCTGGTGAGATAGGAATCCACACCCAACCAGCTGGCATGATGACAGTTGAAGTCACCACTTATGAGGAAGAGAGAGTTGGGATGAGTGGATAGAAGTTGGTCCATGTTGTCAGACAGTGAAATGTAAATGGAGTCATCACTGTTTGGAGGACGGTACAGAACACATATGAACAAAAGGTGGGAGCAGAGAGGAAGCCGTAGCCAGAGGTACTCCTGGCGGTGAGGAGGAGAGAGGGCAGTGCAAGGAGAGTGAGGAAGAGAGTTTTTGAAACTCTCTTCCTTTGACCCAGACCTTTGACCAAAAAATAGTTGGTTTCCCAATTCAGTGAGGCACTATGCAATTGCTGTTTAACTTTCAAGTCAATTAGATGAAAATTCACAATTTTTCAGATGAAAATTGATGATTTTCATCGCGATCGGTTTGAAATCGTGACCTGTAGGCAATGGAGAGACAAACAGAATAACGCACAAGACCAATCAATATACATGAAAAATCTTCGATTTTCCAAGTAACAAAGAGGGATGAAAACATCACCTCTGTCCAACTTCAGTGGCGGAAGTAACAAAGGGGTAGTTTTACGAGTATTTCAAGTCCAAGTGGAAATGTACTCCATGATTTGGAAGGAAGCAAAACATTTGGAGGAAAGGCAACGACTGTGTTACCTCCTCCCTGCCTCTATGTTAACGGTTTCTGTGGCATTTAGAATGTTTTCTTTGTTGAAGGCGTCATAAAAAGTCCAAACTTTTCAGTTATTATTGAGGCGGCAGAACAGATTGCAAATTGAAATCTTCCTCTGGAAACAAGCAATTCCAATTCAGCTTTTTCCATAATTTGTTCTTTTCTCTTGCGTTGTGCTCCGTCTCCTTCGCAGGCGATGGAGTCTACTCTTGAGCGTGCATTGCTTCTCATCCCGCATCGTGGTCACGGTCGACCTGCGTATCTATCGTGTGCAGAACCTTCCAAGACTCATTACACCTGCGATATCCACATCCACATAAATTGATCGTTTTCATACTTTGCATCTGCGGTACATCTCGTTTACACACTTTTTTTCTCAATTTACAGAACATCACACTTTTTTTCCAAAACATCACACTTTTTCTCAATTTACAGAACATCACACTTTTTTTCCAAAACATCACACTTTTTCTCAATTTACAGAACATCACACTTTTTTCCAAAACATCACACTTTTTCTCAATTTACAGAATATCACACTTTTTTTCCAAAACATCACACTTTTTCTCAATTTACAGAATATCACACTTTTTTTTCTCAATTTACAGAACATCACACTTTTTTTCCAAAACATCACACTTTTTCTCAATTTACAGAACATCACACTTTTTTTCCAAAACATCACACTTTTTCTCAATTTACAGAATATCACACTTTTTTTCCAAAACATCACACTTTTTCTCAATTTACAGAATATCACACTTTTTTTTCTCAATTTACAGAACATCACACTTTTTTTCCAAAACATCACACTTTTTCTCAATTTACAGAACATCACACTTTTTTTCCAAAACATCACACTTTTTCTCAATTTACAGAACATCACACTTTTTTTTCCAAAACATCACACTTTTATTCCAAAACATCACACTTTTTCTCAATTTACAGAATATCACACTTTTTTTTCTCAATTTACAGAACATCACACTTTTTTCCAAAACATTACACTTTTATTCCAAAACATCACACTTTTTCTCAATTTACAGAACATCACACTTTTTCTCAATTTACAGAACATCACACTTTTTCTCAATTTACAGAACATCACACTTTTTCTCAATTTACAGAACATCACACTTTTTTCCAAAACATCACACTTTTTTCCAAAACATCACACTTTTTCTCAATTTACAGAACATCACACTTTTTTTTCTCAATTTACAGAACATCACACTTTTTTTTCTCAATTTACAGAACATCACGCTTTTTTCCAAAACATCACACTTTTTCTCAATTTACAGAACATCACACTTTTTTTCTCAATTTACAGAACATCACACTTTTTTTTCTCAATTTACAGAACATCACACTTTTATTCCAAAACATCACACTTTTTTTCTCAATTTACAAAACATCACACTTTTATTCCAAAACATCACACTTTTTCTCAATTTACAGAACATCACACTTTTTTTCTCAATTTACAGAACATCACACTTTTATTCCAAAACATCACACTTTTTCTCAATTTACAGAACATCACACTTTTTTTCTCAATTTACAAAACATCACACTTTTATTCCAAAACATCACAATTTTTCTCAATTTACAAAACATCACACTTTTTCCCAAAACATCACACTTTTATTCCAAAACATCACAATTTTTCTCAATTTACAGAACATCACACTTTTTCCCAAAACATCACACTTTTTCTCGATTTACAGAACATCACACTTTTTTCCAAAACATCACACTTTTGTTTTTTTTTACAGGATCTAGGCTCATGAAAGAGCAAGGTGATTGAGGGTGAAAAGGCAACAAATCCTGTCAAGTGGGGGACAACGAATGGACAAAATAAACTACGGGAAAAATAGGGGAGACAGAGGGAAGAGGATGGGACACAGAACCAAACTTGACACAACTAATAAAGTGTCGGTTTGCTGCTTCTCAGGTAGGGCATTGCCTCACAAAGTGTGTCATCTCTCAGATGGACATTAAGCTCACTGAAGCTTGCTCTACTAGCATTAGCTAGGGAACATTAAAGATCACGTGCCCTTCTCCAAAATTGTAGGCGAGTTGTGGCTGGCACCTTGAACAAGTTACAAATTCCTGCCAACTGCAGTCAAAAGTTAGGACCGGCCAAACGATCCTTCAAAGATGAAACCGGACCTTTAATCATTCCGCAGACCCCATGACAAGGTGCAAATAGAGCCGTAGTAGTAGTAGTAGTAGTAGTGGTAGTGATAATAATAATAATAATAATAATAATAGTGGTAGTATACCATGAAATGGACCTTCTTTTGCAAATACTGTCATTCTTTTAAAAACAGCTTTTGGGAATCGGTGTGTTATGAGCAAGATAAGAACAGGCACAGAGCTGTTGTCATCCGAGTTAACCACACCTGACATCTTTGGATATTAATAGTCGGGCGCGGTTAAGTACCATGTTCAAGGTCAGACCTTGCTTATTACCACAGTCAAACATTATAAACTTGGTGTGCATTGACAAGGCATATGTCACGTCACAGCCGGTTTGGGCGAGGTCCTGCAGAGAGATGTAGCCTCTGCTGCGGTGGCCAAGCAATCGCTGGGCTATATTGCTGAAAGCTTGGAGGGTTTCCTCCTCTTGGGGAGGAAGAAGAAACGTTGACTTTACAGGAGGGCATGACTGTTATAGAGGAACAAGTGAACATCTTAACGGTTTGGATGTTGTAGCTTGAGTTTCATTAGCCTGTTATTTTTCTATCACACTTCTAATGTGCATGAAAACTTTGTTTTAGAAAGTTGTTTCATTAACATTAACTTTTTTGTCGTCAATGCCATGTTACACTGATAACTTAGAAGACAATTTCCATTGACAGCAGGTATATCAGGAACTGGTGTTATTACATTTTCAACTAGATGGTATTCATAGAATACTTACCCTGCGCAGTCAACTTGGTGCGAGACAACTATTGCTTTTTGGTGTTTTTTTTGATCCAATATGGCTGCTGATCTGATAAGCGTTGTACTTGTCGAATTATGACGTAATGATGAAGGTACTTTTTTTTTTGTATACATAATCGAGGCTCGTGAAAGAGCTAACATTTATCACACAAACAAATCAAACAGACAAACAAACAAAGTATATAAAAAGGGGAGTGGTAGACAAGATGGGGGAGAGAAGGAGAAGCACATAAACACAACATTTGAGAGCAGGGACATCAGGAATGTGTGGGAGGGCGAGGGCTTTGGGGGAGGTGGCGTGGGAAGGGGGAGCGGGGGAGGGGAGGTGGGGTCTGATGAGATCATTAACACATCTTATTTCCCATGGGGAATACTTGACTATGCACCACGTTTAAATTTTTTCCATGGAGCGGTTTTGGAGATGGAGAGGTGCAACGTTTTTCCAAGATGGTGTCTGTACCACGTGACCTATGATGTCATAATTATCACTGAAACATTATACAGGAGGCGCTCTTATGGTGCACGATTATGTGTCAATCGGACCAACGCTTGCTGAGAAAATGAATTTTTAAAATGCAGACACGTATGTACGTACGCCACACGTATGCACGCATCCAATCGCTTATTGCTTCGCCAGCGCAGGGTAACTAGAGGGTTAACAGAAAGCATTAACAGTTAACAGAAAGCGTGCAATCTTGAGAAAAAAGATATGGGAAGAGTCTTTTAATCTTTTGCATTGCGTTTCCGAGCATGATGCACGTTTGTTTCGTTCATGAACTTTGCATAACAGACATGATGGAAATCAGTGCTATGTTCCGCCAAATTTGGCAGGATTTCAAAAAGTTATTCTGCCCTCAGGGCATGAATCCTGATTCTTTTCGTTACTCTGCCCTCATGGCATGAATATTTTGTCCAAGTCATGCTAAACAGAATGTTTTTGAAAGTGTCAAAGGGTGATTTGTAATCTACAGTGTTCAAATATATAATTCAATTGAAATAAAATAACGATTTTTCAGATTATAGAAAAAAATGTTTTCGGAATTTTACCGCCGTTGATGCAGCGTCTTTTACACCACATTATCTATTACGTAACATTAGCTATTTATTCCTGTTTTTTGTGACCTTTATGGGTTTCCGGTTTGAAATGATTAAAAATTTTGTTTGACTGCCAGACAGGCGGATGGAGGCGAAATATTATATTACTCCTCGGAACGAATTCAGAGCCAAAGTACTGTTAAACTCCAGGTTTGTTTTACGATTCATATTCCGATTTGTGTTCAAAATAGAACATTCAATTGAAATCAAGTTGTTCCTCAACCATAAAGTGTAGCCAAACGGAAGTAAACCAACTGCTTAACCCCTCTTTTCGCTTCGAGTGTGTGGGATAAAAAGGGAACCATGAACTGACTTTCGATATATTTGCAAAACTTAAATGTACAAGATTACAGTGCTTTACACTAATAATGCATCATCACGTGCATCATGCAAAACACATGACTGGGCTTGATTGTGCATTTAATTACCAATCAGAGAAATATAATTGCAGTTTTGTAAAAATAATTTGCAGAGCAACAATTCGATTAATATTGCATGAAACAAATTGTATTTAATATTCAAAATGCAATCTATTATTGCCAATAATGCATGGCATCATCAGCGCTTGGTAGCGTTGAATTTATAAGGTTGTCCGATGCAATACATTAGTGTCCGAGGCATACAAGGGCATTTGCGGATCTAGCAAACGAGTGAAATATTAACACAGCTCTGCGCTGCCATCTTGTCATTGGGAGCAACACATTTGGCTGTTATTACATTAATTTTATCCACCTGATGTATTGGCCTTTTTAAGAAAGAGTGCAATGAAAACTATGAATCACTCATTCTTGAACCTGGAGTTTGTATCATTCAAAATGTCATCACTGTTGAAGCGGCACTCTGACTTTGCCAGTTAATCACGCGACTGAGAAAACTTTACCTTGTCAAGGCATAAAAGGTAAGACTAGGTGTTAAACCCAAGGCTACTGCATCAGATTGAGCAGGATGGTGGATGTTGTCATCATTGCCATGTTTTCAGTGCACTGCAGGCTGAAGGCCTCTGTCGTATTGACATACTTGATGTGTGGGTTGGCAATGGAGTTTGGGCAGGTAGTGTTTTTGATTTGTTCAGGATTCTGGCAATAGCTCACCTACTCTTCGCGAAAACGCCAACTCAGGTACCAGTGCCGGGAGACGGGTCCTCCAAATTAACGTCCTGTTGATGGACGGCGCACAAATTGATGCATCGCTTTGCATGCGAAACACCAGGGTGACAATTTTTGCCAGCCCATTTCAAATTCAAACCCAGGATGGAGAGCTCAAAGGTGAGGGTGCATAGCTCTAAGTCTAAGGTATCCTGCCAGTCCACTGTTAGTGTAGTCAGACACAAATAACTTCTGAAGTCCACTGCTGCAAAACTCAACATCGTATGCAAGAAAGGAATCAGCATACAAACAGAAATATGCAGGGAGAAAAACAGAACAGAAGGGATTTAGGAATATAATAATCTACAGCAATAACACTCAGAATGCAATTTGGCCAGAAAAATTAAAATGCAGGTCCGGGTGTCGGAACAGGATTCGATGGTAATTTGGCCTGTTCCGCATTCCCATCGGAGTACTTGGAGCTCGTTGATGTGTCCATTGTCTACTAGTGCTTGATGTAAAAGTGCACTGATGTGCATTCTCTTGTCTTGCATGTAGAATATGTACAAGCTCCCCCTCAAGCCATCGACACTGTAGAAAGGAGCATTTCAATATCTTCATCAGATACAGCTCTCCCTTGTTTGGAGCTGACATGATGAAGGACGTACAAATACCCAGGTAAAAAGCGTTGCTATGAATCCCTTGCAGATGGTAATACTGGCTTTTCCAGACCGACTCGAAAGAACAAACCTTTGGACCCTGTAATGTCTCAGATATGGTTAAGAGAAAATGGGCCTTGCTCTGTTCAGGCAAATGGGTAAGCAACACTGTTCTCTCTCCAAAATGTTGTTGTTGCTGTTGTATAGCCCTGGATAATTCTTTCGAACAAGCCTGCGGCACGGAGTCAGCTGATTGATCTCCCAGGAGTGACCCCAGCTATTCCCCATATCCAGGATGGTGTACCCCGCCTTCACGAAGTCAGGGCCACGACAGGGCGAGAGAGAGAGAGAGCGAGAGAGAGCGAGAGAGAGCGAGAGAGAGCGAGAGCGAGAGCGAGAGCGAGAGCGAGAGAGAGAGAGAGAGTACCTGTCCATGGGGACCAATCGGCTCTCTGACCATGACTGTGCTGACCTGACGAATCTAGACAGCAGGGAAGAATGGGGAAGATTAGGCTCCCGACTTGCATTGGGGGATACAACCACCGCGAAGAGGTGTCCCCGATAGTTGTCTCCAAAAACGTTGAATAAAGATGTTTTTAGCAGCTAGCGCTAACTCAGCATCTCATCAGCTGTGACTATATGAACCAGAACTCATGCCGTCAGTGCTTGTTGCTGATATGCAGTCAAAAATATGATGGCTAAGATGTTATAGTACCACACCACACATGAAGAGGTGTCCATTATGCCCAAAATAGCTTATTAGCATGCAAAGATTGCAGGCAACATGTTCATTTGCATACTGATGAATAAATAACTATAGAGTTCATAGAACAAGTTACCCTGCACTGTCTTGAGAAACAAGGACATGGGCGGGGTCTACGAGCTGCAAATTTGATTGGTCGAGATGCTATAAATTGCTGCAATATTTTGTCCAAGTATTGCTAAACAGAAGGGTTTTGAAAATGCTAAAAAGGCGATTTGTGATTAATAGTAGCTATGTATATAACTCAACTGCAAAAAATTAAGATAGTAGGAAAGTAGGTTGTAGGAAAAAATAACATTTCAGAAGTTTGCCGCCATTGATGCAACATCTTTTACACCACCTTATGTAACATGTTTATTAGTTCTTCGTGTATGTTATTTGTGTCCTTTATGACATTCTTAAAAACCAAGTTTCCTGTTTGGAATGATTTTCAATCTTGTTTGACTGCCAGGCAGAGTAAAAAATATATATTTCATTTCTCTCTGTGCATCTGCGATCGGAAAGAATTCAGAGCCAAAATATACTGTAAAACTACAGGTTCATTTTCCGATTTGTGTTCAAAATATAACATTCAATTGAAATCAAGTTGTTCCTCAATCATAAAACGATGGTTGTGGACAGACAGACAAACAGAAGTGAACCGATTGCTTAACCCCACTTTTCGCTTCACACACGTGGGGTAATGATCACTGAAGCTATGATAGAGAATTAATTAAATATGCGTCAACATAGAAACATCAAAATAAATAAATGCTTGCATGCTTGCTCCACTTATGCTTGTCGTTTTGGAGCTGGTGCAAGTTTAACATGAGCAGAAGCCTTATATTTGTACCATGAGAGACTCCATCACATTAGTGCAGAGCTGAAGAAGCAAATGATGAAGGCTGGCAGGAGGATATGCAAACAAGAATATAATCCAGCTTAAAATATGTGGATAATTGTGTAACATAATAACAACTGCCTTTCCACAATGAAAAAAGTTATTGCAACTGGTGATTTCAAACGTTTTGATGCAAACTGCTTTCACCAGCAAACCACTAGGTGGCGCATCTCACCCACCACCTCAAGGAAGAGCAAAATTTTGCAGAGAACTAGCCAAAAGCTGTGATTGTGTGTGTGTGTATATATATATATATTCTCTCATCGGAGACATATCATTTCATTATATAGCCTCATGGTGCCGCTGCAGTGGTTTTTGAGTCGTACTGTGGTGGGGCGATCACTCATACAGTGAATAAGGAGTTGGCCAGGACACCTTCTCAAAAGCAGAAATGTTGAGGATTTTTTTTTTGTCTCTATTCAAATTGCAGACAACACAACAGAACATTCTCGCCCAGCGATCAAACACAGAACAACTCAATTCAGAAGTGAGCAAGCTTCCAACATATTAGGCTATGTCTCTCATGACAGTCGTGACTGCAATGTCTGTCACAGGAAGAGAACACATTTTATATTTGAGGACATTTTTCACACTAGGCGTTTGCATTTTCTCCTCTCTCTCACTCGCTTTCCCTTTCTTCTTCTTCTCTCTCCGTAAAATATCATGCTGGGTAAACAGGAGAGCTCTTCAAGAGTATCGCCAATTGTTGAATGTAAGCTTACCTCCCAGTTGCCATGGTTGCAATTGTAATTCACAGATTGTGCCAATATTCTGATTGTAAACTCAGAAGTGGTAGCACTTCATGCAAACGTAAAATAGAAAATCCTGTGAGCAGTCTCCTTTTAATATATATTATGCACACATGGAGTACACTATTCTTGATATGGATATACAAACAGGTTTGTAATTTGTCATTACTTCTGCCTCTACCTTAGGTATGACATAGCAAGAAGAAAAGATATTAAACCAGTCAGACCTCATCAACAGAATACATCAAGCTTCAGCTGTTCGAACAAACCAACCTGAATCCAATGAGTCTGATTGATCCAGACCGAGACGGTACAAACTATAGACCTGGGTTAGGCTCACCGAGCAACACCAACTTGCCATTTCGTACAATACAGACCGACGCACACTTGAGTAGAGCCAGGGGCGATGTGTTGTCCCTTCGCATTTCCACGGAAACCAATTGCTCTCAGGGGATCCGTCGCCCTGGAAACCAGTTTGGGTTGCAGTGATTCATAAAGCAGATGAGCGTATCGCGAGTCACGAGCCGTAACCGGGCAGCCTGCGGCCCGCTTAGGTAGGTACAGAGCCACCGCGGGCGTACTGCCTGCCTCAAAATCTGCGAGACCTCAGAATGTGAAGAGCACCCTGAGAGTGGTGCGAAGAGGCAAAGAAAGAAAGAAAAAAGTCCTGCAAGCAATGCACGTAATAAATTATCGGCTGCAAATTACGTTATATATATAATCTGGCAGGCGGCCTTCTAATGCAGGCATTAAGCTATTTCCATTGTGCTCGGTATTGAGAAGTAGTCCGCACGGGAAAAGGGGGATTGGAAATGAAATTGTGCACCCGATTCCTTCACCACGGTCTTGGCCACATTTGTTTTTCCTCCCTTTGTTGAGACATTACCAATGCGGCATTGATCATTCTTACCTACATTTCATGAAACGCCATATTTCTTCTCTAAAGGTCACAGGGTGCCTTCTTGTCGGTATCCATTATCACACTCTCTCCCTGATGGAATGTAGTATTTTCGAGGGGAAATTGACAAATATAGTTAAAATCTGCAGTGTGCCCTTCTCCGTTCACTCGTGTTTTGCACAGAAAATGGTGTGAAGAGGCAAAAAAGGAAAAAAAAGGTCTAGTAGGCAACGCACGTAATAAATTATCGGCTGGAAGTATATAACATTTGTGTTCCTGTGCATGTACCGAGGCTCACGAAGCGCATTAAACGGAGTGCAATTGTGTCAACAAAACAAAAGCTTAGTAAATTCACAAATAGTGGAGAGCAAAGCATCGCTGTCCGTGCAGTTGGGTGGAAGTCACAAAACGTACCGGAGGTTATGCGAGGGTAAAGGGATGTACAATGGGGCGAAGTTTGACGCAGGAGGAGGCCGTTGGTCCCATCATGTCTGTATTTTATGAACAACATATTAAATGATCATTTTATCTTCTTAATTTCACTGTTGGGGGATTTTGGAGGTAGAGGTAGAGGGATAAGCACATTCATTTTTGACAAGGCCCTGTCCCAGAGATGACTATCCCATCCATAATTAAGCTACCTATCAGTTCTATGAATGCACCTGTACCTTTCTATCTCCAGTGCTTTGAGGTACCGTTCTAATTCCAATTTAAACCGATCTACTGCTGCTGCTATCACTACCTTATCAGAGACACCATTCCATGCATTAACTAGCATCGCATCATTAACTAACATCGGTCAGGTCAATGGACTCTCTATCGTCTACCTCCTCAGTTCTGGTCTTGCACCCTTTGCTCTTTCCATGCTCTTTCTTTTGCTCCTTCCTTGCTTTGCCTGCCCCCGATTTCTACAGGGCACACAGTCTACCATCAACTTCCTTCTGGTTAAACTACCTAAATCCAGAATCGCTGCTCACCTGCACTCATTTGTTCCTCTTTTTCTCATACTAGGGCATTGCCCGTACGTGGGTGCCCGTTCCTTGCCAAAAAAAAAAAAAAACGCTACCCGTACGCTCTACCCCGCCCGTACGCCCGTAAACAAAAAATAACAACGCTCTTCGCTTCCGCCCTTCGCTCTGACTGAATTGGGAGAAATAATGCGCATAAGAAATCGAATTACGTACCGTAATGGCGGTCAGCTCGTAACGCGCACACTGTCCGGAAGTTCGCATATCGCATATCTATCTATCTATCTATTAATGCCCATTTATTCAATTATCGCCAACGTATTTTGGCTTTTTGCAATTTAATCGCAAGGAAAAGTAGAAAGAGAAGAGGGAAAAAAAGAAAAGCCTTGCCTTGCTGCAAACAGCTGCTGCAAACAACAACAACATGGAAGGCTGCACTGTCCGGAAGTTGGCATATCGCAGTTACGATTATTTTAGTGTTAATGGCCAATTATTCAATTAGCGCCAACGTATTTTGGCTGTTTGCAATTTAATCGCGTGATCACGGTTCGGTTTAATCGGTTCGGTTTAATCACGGTTCGGCACACGTGATAGCTCGCTGCTCTCTGATTGGTTGAAGCGTTTTTTGGACATAGCTCGGTAGGTACTTGTCCGATTAATTACAAACCTTGAAAAGGCACATCCTCGGGTCCCCAGCAATATACCTGGCAAGTTTCAAGTATATCGGACCCGTGGTTGTCGAGAAACAGCGGTCACAGACACACAGACACACAGACAGACACACAGAGATTGCTGGAATTATAGATAGATGTGGAATCAACTACCACATCCTCTTAAATCTCATTCTTCCCTCCACGTCTTCAAGACATCTGTTCACCACCATCTTAGATCGTCCCCAATCCAAAATCATGATCTTTTATACCCTTGTTAACCCCATCAAAATTCCTCTTTCCAATTTTCGTTTTTCCTCCTTGACGTTCCCTTCTGTGTCCATTTTGTCCACCCTATGCATGCGTGCTTTGCGTCCTGTTTTTCCTCTTACATCCTGATCCATTCAGTGTACTTGCTCTTCCACGAGCCTCGACTAGGTATCCAATTTTTTTTTTACATGCATAATGTCTCATTATTTACTAATATGTCTGGCAAATATCAAGGTTCTCACTGTTTCGTTTCAGGAATTAAAATAATGGCATCTTTTGTACCAATGATGTGGCCGTAGCAGAAAAGTTAGGTAAAGAAGACATCCAAACTCCTGTAGCTAGATCCATAGCGATTCAGAAGAAAAATTCACATGGAATCCAACATTAAATTTTCGAAAGAAAAATAATATCCACCGAGCTTAGGGAAAGAAAAAAAAAAACTTATCTCCCTCCTCTAAAACTTGGTGGTGCCTAGCTAAGTCTGTCTCTGGTGTATGCTCCCATTCCTTCCCTTCCCTCACTAATTAAAATGGCAGCATGCTCGTGGAGAAGGCTGAATGCCTCAATTTTGTGTTTGCTTCCATATTTGTATCCTCAACCCTCCTCTCATTCTCTATATCTGTAACCGCCCTTCCCAGTTGCACCCAACTGCTCCTGCACTCTGTGTTGTTTGCACTTGAGAAGGTGGAGAAGTTTCTGACAACCCTCAACTCTGACTCTACAAATGGACCAGACGGCATCAGCTATGTGTCCTAAAAACCTGCTCTGCTGCTTTTGCACTTTCTCTCTCCACCCTTTTCACCCTGCCATTTTTCCAAGGATTACTGATTTCCTCTACTCTCATACCATCGTGTGGCTCTCAATAGAATCTTCTAATGTCCTCTCCCTATCAAGGCTGGAGTGCCCCAAGGCAGTGTTCTAGGCCCCATCCTATTCCTCATCTTCATCTTCATCAATGATCTCACTGACCCTCTAGAAAATCTTCTTTATCTCGATGCTGATGACCTCACCCTCTGCCGTGGCATTCCTCATCCATCAGACAGACAGGCAGCAGCCTCTTCCCTCTCTTCAGACCCTGACAAAATCACAACCTGGTCAAACACTTGGAATTTGACTTATAACCCTGAGAAATCCCTTGGAAGATGAGAAAGGACTCTACCAAAACCCTCTTGTCTACTTTTTCAAAAACTATCTTGAAGAAGTTCAGTCACTCAAACTCTCGGGTCTCACTTGGGCAAGCCACATTTCAAAGTTGGCCTGCAAAACCAGACTGCACATCCTCCATTGTGCAAAGTCCTTCCTCGTCACACATGAACTCCTATCCACCTACAAAGCTTTCATCCCCAGCTTGATGAAGTACTGCTCTCCCCGTTGGGCTGGTGCCCCTGCCTCGCTCCTGCGATGAAGCTGACTCTATGTGTCTATCACTTTGCCATCGCCGACAGGGCAGTGATCTCTGTCTTCTTCTGCCTCCTTTCTGGTCTTGCAGTCTCTGCTCTATCTGTGCTCTGCCCCCCCCCTCTCCCCCAACCCCAGGTAACTGCAGGATACACATGGTCCACCAGCAACCACCTTATAATAAAACTCCAAAATCCAGACTCACTGCTCTCCTCCACTCAGTTGTTCCTCTTCTCTCCCTCCTGTGGAACCAACTTCCACATTCTCTTCAATCTCTCTTCCCTCCAGGTCTTCAAGGCAGCTGTTCACCACCATCTCAGATCATCCCCATTCCAAAACCATGATCTTATCTGCACCCAATAAACCATTCCTCCCTTTCCCTTCCCCCCCCCCCCCTCACCAAAGTTTGCTTCTATATCCATCTTTTCCACTCCTTGTTTTCTCCCCTACCCCTCATCATTCCCTGCATACCTTGTTTGTCCGTCTTCATCTATTTTGTCTGCCTGCCCTGATGTTGGAATTCCCCCCCCCCCCCTTCTCTTTCTGCTGTTCCTTCTGTTATGTTGCGCACTGATTCGTTATGTGTTCTAGATTTTCCACGAGCATTGCTATGTATAAAAAAGATGTTTTGCATCCGCTGAAGAGGTTAACGCAGACACAAAGGAACGCTTATGTGCTGGGATCACAAGGTTGCTTTGACTGCTGGATGAAATGCAGTGAAGAGGCTGGAGATTATGTCATGTGACATGAATATAAGGTGTCCATGGTACCATGTCTATTATGTGGGGCGAGGGTCGGGAGGTGACAGAACTTATTGGGGTGACCCTAGTAGAAATAACGTATATATAAACTGCAGTTGGACTGATTAAAGAGGTCCTGGGCAAAAGTTTCTCATCAGGCAAGTTTGGGAATATTAACTGACGATGTCAGGCATCTGCTTGCAAAGGCTGAAAACCCTGAAAGCGATGGAATTTTGAGTGAAATTGCCGAATGCAATGCCCGTTACGTGTCGACGTCGAGGATTTGTTAAACTCATTATGCAGTCTCAAACTGACATGGAAAAATTTTCTGTTGAGTAAGAGGCAAAGCATTTGATGATGGAACTTCGACGAATGACTATTGGCGGATTTGATGGGGCGAGGCGTGGGAATGGTGGGCCGGGCACGACGCGAAGAAGGCAAGGAGTTAAAAAGTACTTTGCCACAAGCAAGAGTGGGAAGAAATCCCCAAAGGCTCCATTGTTCCAAAGGTGCTTCCGCTCACAACATCTTGTTTGGATTTTATTTGTGAAGCTGAAGGCGTATATTTTATGCCCTGCCCATAGTCTGACCTGTAAGGCTGGACAATCACGTAGGCGTGCGGGTTCCGTGCCGTACGGAATTTGTTACCAGCCACTTCTTGCTGTACACATGGTATATTACCGAGGGATTTCTTTCAGTTTGTTACAAGGAAATGGAAGAATAATAGTGTGTGGAAAACAAACGTCATTTGGCTTATACAAGCCCATATTGTATTTCCTTCAAATTCGCCATCTTACGGGCCCACTCTGTCCTGTAGCTATTTCTAGTTGTTGAAATAAGACCATTTTCCATATTAAAGCTATACGTGCAATTACGAGTTAGGCGTATGAAGAGCTAGGCAATATGTGCCCTCATTGACAAACTTTCCTAATGCCATTCCTATTTGTATTTCAAGTCTGAGTCAACTGACTTTATACCTGGGAGACAGCAGGAATAGATGAAGCTTATGGACACTTTGGAAGCTTTAACCCAATCCCAACTTTTACTGGTGAGCCAAAAATTTGAAAACTCTTTTGATATCGTCTATTGAAAGCAGCTTGGCATGCATCAAACGAAAGGTGCGCGGGTCGAGAGGATGGAAAGAAATACATATACCTGGGCCCCATGGAATCGGTTCATGCAAAGTTTATAAGAATCGTAGATTATGAAAAATTACCCCTTAACGGGTATGCATGGAAGCCGCGTCGGGTGATTGAAGTCAGAGCCGAGCAAGAATGATTGCAGCTGCAGTTGCAAAACTTCCATGATGCCGATATTGAGAACCGCGTGGCGCGTTGTTGCAACCGATGCATTTCACAGTAGCGTGATCTTGCTGAGAAGGAACATTTGCAAGAACATTTGAATCTTATTTGCTCCAATAAGCACGTCATGTTACTTGCATTTTAGCATAGAGTTCTTCAGAGCTGGCAAGCCTGGGTTTGAATCCAGACCCAGCTATAAACTGGAATCCTGGTGTTTTGCAGGAAGGGTAGGGCTTCAATGTGTCTTTCGTCCATCGGATCGACATTCAACTGGGTGTCTCATCTTCTGCCATTATTTGGTGAATTGGTGGTAAAGATTCCATGGTGTCATTCTCAAAGTCGATGAAGTAATCCTCAATGGAATACTGTTCTCGCCTCTGGGCCGGCGCTCCTGCCTCACTCCTAGCTAGGCTTCACGCTGTTGAAACCAAAGCTTTCAGAATCATTGGAATCTCCCGCGATGAAGCTAACTCCGAGGGCCTTTCACTCACTCACCGCAGGCAGGTTGGTGGTCTTTCTGTCTTCTACCGACTCCTCTCTGGCCTTGCTCCCCCAGCTCTCTCTGTGCTCTGTCCCCCAAATATTCCTACAGGTCGCACAAGATCTGCCAGCAACCCTCTTCTGGTGAAATTGTCAAAATCAAGACTCTCTGCTCACCTTCACTCTTTCAATCCTCTTTTCCCCACCTCTGGAACAATCTCCCTCACTCTCTTCAATCCCACTCCTCCCTCCAGGTCTTTAAAACAGCTGTTCACCACCATCTCTTATCTTGTAGTGTATTGTAGTGTGTAAATCCCCTGTAGTGTCCATCTTGTTTGTCCCATGTGGGTCGCCCTAGCTCTCTTTCTTCTACAGATTTCCTGATGTGCCGCTTCCCTACTGTTGGTGTGCTTCCCTTTCTTTCTCTCCCTATTTTCTCCCGTTCCCTTTATTATATGTTCTATGTGTTAGCTCTCATACCAACGTAGACTAAGTATACAAAAAAAAACAAAATTGGTTGTGGGATATAGAGCACCGAAGTGTCACGTCACGTTGACATGACAACACTTAACCGATTCTAAACAAAAGAACCGGGAGGCATGTTTGCTTCGATCAACAACGCGCTTTGCTTTTTGAAGCATCAGTAAATTTGGCTGCCCTGTCGATTACCTCACTCACGACTGACTTTTCCGACTAACCAAAATCTCTGCAAAGAGGAGAGCTGTCCACCACCATCTCTTATCTTCCCCCATCCAAAACCTTGATCTTTTCTACCCCCGTTAATTCACGCAAGATTCACTTTTTTGAAATACCGACTTCTTTCCTGGAAGTCCTAGCTGTGTCCATGTGTTTTTATACCTCTCCCACCCCTCCCCCCATTCCCATGCCTCCTCCCCTCCAAGCCCTCTCCCTCCCACAGATAAAACAGCTAAAAGAGCGATTTGTGTTCTTCACTATTCAAGTATATAATTCAATTGAAATAAAATTATGATTTTTAAAGGATTTTGAAAAAGATGATTTTGAAGTTCACCATCATTGATGCATCGTCTTTTACACCACCTTATTTAACACATAACATTAGCTTTTCTTGCCTGTTGTTTGCGTCCTTTACGACGTCCCTAAAACAGTAAGTTTCCTGTTTGGAAATATTTTCAATTTTGTTTAAATGCCAGGCACGCAGAGTAAATAATTTATTTCACTCCTCTCTTCGTATGTGCGATCGGGCCGAATTCAGAGCCAAAGTACTGCTAAACTTCAGGTTAGCTTTCCGATTCATGTTCAAAACATAATATTCAATTTAAATTAAGTTGATTCTCGATTATAAACTGACGTTTGTGAACAGACAGACAAACTAACCAATTGCTTAACCCCGATTTTCCCTTTGCGCCTCCGGGGTAATAAAATAATGCAATCCATCAACAGTAGATTAACTTATGAGGTATCCTGTATAATAGTTCTCTGTGCCGCTCCCTGTTTTTGACATCATCATTGGTCCAAGTCCTCTCATGTCTGTCCTGTCATTAAAACAATGTGAATGGTGGCTGTTGTAAGAATCAGAGTAACAACATTGGCTCAGATCATGAGTTTAATATCATTCGATCCCTAACAATACCTGTAAAGAGAACCAGCGAACATCATATCAATAATCAGCATACATCTGAACTGGTAATGAGTTTACAGATGAGCACAAGCAAGCAAGCCATAACAAAGTGGCTGGCGGTACGTACCATCTAGTTATGCACCAGCATAGCATACAGGAAATGTCTCAGGTATGATCATAGCGATGAATGACCGAGTTCTTATAACGGCCGCGTAGCGGGCAAAAGACGCATGACACCTGGGTTCAGACGTTAGACAGAATTTCATGACAGTGGCAACATACATAAATCTAAAGAGCGTTCAGAAAGTTACGTAAATACGCATTTTATGTCTTGGCACATAAATCAATTCTGTGACTTCGCTGATAATTAGACAGAAATGTCATTGCTTATTGCAGTTTAATTATGAAATTAGAAAAATTCCCACATCATCCGCGTGTTGGACGCAGAAGGGCTGCTTTTTATCGGCCTGTAGTAGCTTGCCCAGTGGCCAGCCGGCAGTAGTCTTATCCAGATGACTAAGCCCGTGCAGTGCGAGTCATGAGGGGGAAAGGTGACCCTCTGGACTGTGGCTCGTATCGAGCGATAAAGTTATTGGAGCATGGAATGAAGGTATTGGAAAGGGTGTTGGAGAGGAGGATAAGGAAAAAAGTGAAGATTGACGAAATGCAGTTTGGATTTATGCCAGGAAGAGGAACGACAGACGTGCTTTTTATTGTGAGGCAGTTGCAGGAGAAGTACATGGAGAAGAGGAAGAAGTTGTTTCTTGGGTTTGTTGATCTGGAGAAAGCATTCGATAGGGTTCCACGTGAAGTAGTGACATGGGCTTTGAGGAAGTTAGGAGTGGAGGAATGGTTGATCAGAGTAGTGATGGCAATGTACAAAAGAGCGTGCACAGCTGTAAGGACGAAGGACGGGAACAGTGGTGAGTTTGAGGTGAAGGTGGGAGTGCATCAGCGGTCGGTACTAAGTCCATTACTATTTGTAGCTGTGATGGAGGTGCTGGCTCGGAACGTAAAGGAGGGTTTACCGTGGGAGTTGTTGTATGCAGATGATCTGGTGTTGATTGCAGAAAGTATGGATGGACTGAAGGAGAAGATGAACAAGTGGAAGGAATGTATGGAGACAAAAGGTCTGAAGGTGAATATCGGAAAAACGAAGGTGATGGCAAGTGGTAAAGCATGTGGTGAAGTGGAAAGAAAAGGGAAGTGTCCGTGTGCTGTGTGCAGGAAGGGTGTCGGAGTGAATTCCATTCAATGTACAATGTGCGCTGAGTGCGTTCATCAAAAATGTAGTGGTTTGAGAGGGTCATTAACCAGTGTGGCAGCTACATTCATGTGTAAGGTGTGCACAGAGGGAGCTGCAGATGGAGGAAATGTTGAGTTGGATCTTGGAGATGGCGTGAAGCTGGAAGGTGTGAAAACATTTTGTTACCGAGGAGACGTGCTGAATGGAGAAGGTGGATCAAACACGGCAACGGTTGCAAGAGTGAGATGTGCATGGAAGAAGTTTCAGGGAACGGAGTGGCGTGCTGACGAGGAGGGGAGTGTCGTTGAAGCTGAAGGGAAAGGTGTATGCTGCATGTGTGAGAAGTGTTATGATTTATGGGAGCGAGACATGGGTAATGAACGTAGAGCAGCAACGAAGGCTGGAAAGGGTGGAAATGCGAATGGTTCGGTGGATGTGTGGAGTATCGTTGAGAGAGAGGAAGACAAATGATGAATTGCGAAAGATGATGGGAATAGAGCCTGTGATTGATGCTGTGAAGAGGAACAGGTTGAGATGGTTTGGTCATGTGTTGAGGAAGGATGAAAGTGACTGGTTGAGAAGAGTGATGGAAATGAATGTAGAAGGAAGTAGAGGATGGGGAAGACCGAGAAAGACTTGGCTAAAGATGGTGGAAGAAGAAATGCGGGCAAGGGGGGTTAACAAGGAGAGATGCAGAAAATAGGGCAAAATGGAGAAGATTGTCATGGGGACCGCAAGGCTAACCCCCACTCTAGCAGGGAAAATGGCCTTAAAATGACTGTTGTTGTTGTTGTTGCAGAGGCCGCGCTTTAATGCCATGTTCTCATTGGGTGATGGCAAATGCAAGATTGAGTGGATACTTGCAGAATGTTTTGTCTGACAAATCCGGATTTTTTTTTTTTTTTGTATACAACATCGAGGCTCGTGAAAGAGCTGACATTAAACCCTCAGGTTGTTTATGTGACTACAGGTATGCTGTTTTGTGGCAGGCAACACATCCTCATTTAAATTTGCGCACATTCTAACTGACATGGTTGCAGAAAAAACAAAACGAATTTGCGACAATATCACTTGGTTGGGCCGTCCCTTTGCATGGGCGACATTTTGGCACCTCCTGGACAGAGATGAAATTAGATAATACGCATGTAATCGATGATAAATTTATCACTCCATACAAACGCAAAGATGTCTGAAGCTCAATCATGGTTCTTGATCTTTTCCAATTTTATGTCTATAATGCCCCAAAAATTCTCAGATTGAAATCGGGGATTTTTCCAGGCCAAGAGTGCAAATTCTGGCATTACTGATGTGGTCTTTCCCCTTATCTGAGATAATGTGCATCCATGAAGAGGAAAATCCATGTTTCTCAAAGGAATAGTATGATGCGACACAAATCTTTTAACCTTATTGAAATCAACTTCATAGCACTCACAAGTTAGGCCTTGTGGAAGGAAGAAAATTCCTGTTGGAAAATATATTCCTTGGCTTCTCTGAAATGATCCTGGATAGTTGGCTTTTACCACTCTTCCAGGAAACGGATTTATTTCTGAGCTTTCAGTGCCAGAAAAAGAGGATAGATAGGGCAACCCACACCATCTGGCGATGCGGATATTGGACAGTAACGCTCATGTAGTTATGGTAGATTTCTTCTCCAGCACATTGCCAAATTAATTGATGCCCTTCCGAAGTGTACCGTTTAAACTTGGGCTTCTTTGAGAATATAACCAAATCGCACTGATTTTTCTCACCATTTTGCAAGCTGCTGGCCAACTTGAGATGAGCCATCCTCATTTACTTTTTGGTCAGAATACCTTTTTTGGAGGAGGCCCTTTGCCCATAAGACGATTCTTGACAGTAGCACTGCTCACCGTAAAAGTTCTCCCAGTCCTGCGTAAAATTGCTTGAAGGTGCTTCTCTGTCTTTGAGGCACCGATGCTTCAACATTCGATCTTCTGAGCTGTTGAAGGACTATTTCATCATCCTCCCTTTGTCACTTCACATTGCTAGTTTTCTTCTCCCTCTATTGGAGTCGAGCTACAGTTGGCTGGTTAAATTTCACTGTTGATGCAATTTTTCTCTTTGTAAGACCCTCCTCACTCAAGGAAACAATTACAGATTTCTTTGGCGGTGGTATCCATTACACTTTATTGCCCTTTGAGTAGGCATGTGAACTGAAATATCAAATGTGGATGAACGATAGCTGACTTCACAGGAAAATCACCTTGATATTACCTTTTTCTTTTTTAAAGATGAAACATTTTGCATCATCTTTCAGAAGAGATTGATGATTAATTAGACCAGGAGGTTAAAATCTGGATGTTGGCTCTTTTAGAAATATACCATCAGATAATATCAAGGTTGTGTGCTTAGTTATATCTACACCCGTCAGCAATGGGTGTGGCTGAAATAGCCGAATCCACTAATTAGAAGAGGTGTCCACATACCTTTGGCCATGTAGTATATATGAATGAATGAATCTATATATTTATATAAATCTTGGAGTATAGATTTATTATAGTATAGATTATAATCTATACTATATATATATATATATATATATATATATATATATATATATATATATATATATATGTATATATATATATATATATATATATATATATATATATATATATATATATATATATATATATATATATATATATATATATATATATATATACTCCAAGCCGAGCAAGAAATGCAGAAAAGGAATTGCCAATATACCCTCCACATCCACCTCAAATGGCTGACGTGTGTGTGTGAGTGTGTGTATATATATATATATATATATATATATATATATATATATATATATATATATATATATATCTATATCTATATCTATATCTATATATATATCTATATATATATCTATATATATCTATATATATCTATATATATCTATATATATCTATATATATCTATATATATCTATATATATCTATATATATATCTATATCTATATCTATATATATCTATATCTATATCTATATCTATATCTATATCTATATATATATACAGTGGTACCTCGGCTTACGAGTTTAATCCGTTCCGTGACGGAGCTCGTAAGCCAAATCGCTCGTAAGTCAAAGCAAATTTTCCCATTCAAATGCATTGAAATGCTATTAATCCGTTCCAGCCTCAAAAAAAAAACACCAATTTTTTTTGTTAGGTGCTTTTAAATAACAAAAATGTACTTTATAAATAACAAATAATGTATAAACAAGCACGACCTCGTATATACTGTACATAATACAAGAGAATGTAAAGAAATAAACTGGTTTTATTAAGCAGAGGAGAAGAGCATGCCAGGTGAGGTGTGCGTGTTGTCGACTTGGCGAGGCAGTACGATCGTACTCCTTCTACGATATGTACGATTTTGAAGCAGAAGGAGTCCATAAAGGCTATAACGCCAGCCAAGGGCGTTACGATTATTTCAAAGCTCCGGACCTCTATCCATGAAGATATGGAGAAGTTGTTGTTTGTGTGGTTGAAGGAGAAGCAGCTCGCAGGAGATACCGTGACCGAGAGCATCATGTGTTTGAAAAGATTGAAACTCGGATATCGAGCACGGACCACGAGGTGTTTTTTCTTTTTTCTTAATCTCGGTTTCAGTGAACTTTTGCTCTGTGCTCACGTGTACTGTACCTGTACCTGTAATGGTACGTCAGAGGATGGCACCGGTTGTCATCATATTAAGTGCAAGATGTTCTGCATCGTAAGTTGGTACACCGTGGTCTTTCGGCGGTGTTTAAGCCGGCCGTCTTGGCTTCTGTCACCATTGGCATTGAGTCTTTCGATGTAGGTAGGTCGTTGTGTGCCGGTGCCTTGGCCGAATTCCTTCATTGCTGCATTGTTAGCTCACCTGGTTTTTTATACCACATCTTTGGTTATCGGACCAGCGAATGACGTCATCTCCAAAGTATGGCTTATTCTCACTTGTCTTGGACGATCTTCTACTTCTAGCCTTCCACCGTGCATTTGGTGTCCACTGTACTTACTGTACAGTGCCTGGTAAAATTGATGTAATGGGTTTTTGACCGTCAACGCCATGAACCGTCATGAACCGTCAACCGCCATGAACCGCCATGAACCGCCATGAACCGTCAACGCCATGAACCGCTAACACTCAAAAGCCCATTTATCGCGCCTTATAAAGCAAAACGCAAACCGAAAGCCATGCCTCTCAAGCGAGGCGTGCTTCCGTGGTCACGTGATCCACAGGTGTAGCTCATTATACCCGCACGCGCGACACGCTTTGGCGGTCACGTGACCAGCCACTCTGGAGGCGGGGATCCCCGCCGATGACGTCACCGGCTGGAGCAAGGAGATTCCTCGCTCATGTATTTCGACGATTGCGTGTTTTATATCCAAGCAGAGATGCTTTCACGGCAAGATAACCACGTGACCGGAACCGGAAGCCACAACCGGAAAATTCAAAAAAATAAATTTTTTGAGCTCGTACATCGGATCTCGGCTCGTATCCCAAAGCAACAAACCGCCCGAGCGACGGCTCGTATCCCGAAAAACTCGTACGTTGGGGCACTCGTAAGCCGAGGTACCACTGTATATATATATATATATATATATATACATATAGATATACATATATATATACATACATATATATATATATATATATATATATATATATATATATATATATATATATATATATATATATATATATATTGTTGCGGAGATGAGGACTGTATTTTTTTGATTGTGTGCTGTATGATTATTATTATTGGTTATTCTGCGCCCCCCTACCTCCGGAGCTGTGTAAAGGTGAAAGGGCATCCCATAATTAGTCCACAAGCATACACGTCAGCCAAGTAATAGAATACCCCTGTTGATAGTTATCTCTTATTCTGTGTTCTAGGGTAAGGCTGTGTCTCCCATTAATTGAAGTACTCCATTGCACCAGTGAAAGAGAATAGATCCCCTTTCATTCCCATCCCCAAAACCTCCATTTCCTATCACATCCCCTTTCGTCATTGCCGAGCCTCGATTGCCCATATTACATCCCCTCTCGTCATTGCTGAGCCCTCGATTCCCAATCACCTCCCCTCCAATAACCGCCATTGACCACGAGGCAGGGTCGGAGAAGAAAGGCGTGTCTCCACCTCGTCATAGAGGGGAGGAGGGGCGTACCCGCCCGTCGTCATCGAGGGCGGAGCCCGAGGGTCGCGCGACCAACCAGGGCCGAGGTGAGCACCCCGATGGGCGTGTCCAAAACGCCGGCGGCTTAATCGCTGGAGGCGCTATAAAAGGCGCGCACGGAAGTGAGTCGTGAGTTGGTCTTGGTGAGAGAGGTCTGAGTTGGTCTGAGTTGGTTGAGAGTCGGTTGCCAGGGGAGAGTCGTGAGGAGTCAGTCAGTGGAGTCGGTGGTCAGTTGGTTGCGTTGGTTGCGGTGAGGAGTCGGTGGTAAAGAGTGAGGGACCAAGAAAGAGTTGAGGGTTGGACCAGACGAGTCGGACAAGGCCTGGCAAAGCACGCGACGTACACAGCAGCCACAACAGCAGCGTGGGGGCCTGAACGGCGGTTTGGAGCAGGGCCGTAAAGGAACGGCGGCTGCTAAACGCGCCGATCGTGCTGCATGACCCCCGTGGACCTTCCTCTCCCTCCAGCCATCCACCTCCTGCCTTTCCACCCTTCTTGTGGACGTGAGTTTGTTCTGTTTGTTCTGTCCTGGGGATAAGTTAAGTCTGTAGATAAGCTAGTATTTGCACTGTGTCACCTGCGTCTTATGTGTTGTAAATAAACCTTGATTGCTCCTTTTTGCTTGTGGGTGTACAATAAATCCAATTACTCTTCTGTCCGTCTTCTCGTTTTATTCCTTTTCCTCTTTGCATTCGTCGTTTTTGTCTTTTCCCTCATTGAGCAGCTGCGGTGCGATACGGCCAAAGTTCTGGGTGAATCGGGTGAGTCAGGGATCCTGTAACGGTCGCGGCAATACCACCGCTCGGTAAATAACATCTTAATCCGCGATCAGTAACAATTGGTGTCTGGGAGTGGGATTCGAGGCCCGAACCAAATTTTTAAAACGAATAGAGAAAAAAAAAAATTTGGTCAAAATTACGAGCTGCCGAAATTTGTTTTTTTTAAAGAAAAACCCGAATTTTGAAATCGCGCCATGGCTGGTCAAGGCGATGGGATGCCGGTGGGAGAGATAGAGGGGTTAGGAGTAACCCAGGATCAAATGGAGGGGAGCGATGAGGAGGCGGTTGACGGGGTATCAGGCGCACAAAATGGCGTCCTCGCGCACGTGGGTGTAGCGGCACCAAATTTTGCCGCGCCCGCGACCGCAGCAGCGCCGCTGGTGGATTTGAACCTTTTTATGATGCAAATGAAGGCCCTTATGGAAAAGAATAGTGAGCAATTGGGAGACCAAATTAGAGGTTTGAAAAGCAGTATGGGAGAAATGGGGGGCCAAATGGGAGAGATGGGGGGCCAAATGGGGGTAATGAGGGACGAAGCGAGGGGTACCGGTGAGGGGTTAGACAAGAAATTTGGGAAGTTAGACAATAATTTTGAGGTGTTAGACAAGAAATTTGGGAAGTTAGACAATAATTTTGAGGGGTTAGACAACGGGATAAAAGAGGTGAGACATGGGTTAACGGGGGTGGAAAATAGAATGGCTGCCCAGGAGAATCAGATAGAGGGGATGAAAAATGGGTTAATGGGGCTAGAAAATAGGATGGAGGACAAATTGCGGGAGATAGGGGAGCAATCCGCCAGAGAAATTAAACAAATGGGAGAGCAGATAGAGGAGGTAAAAATCGGGGTAGAAACCAAACTGGATGCTCCGAGGGATGAATTGGGACAGATGAGGGCGGCATCTACAAAAGAAAGGGAGGAGATGAAGGAGGAGATACGACGAGGTGTGGGTGAGGAGGTTTCGGGGCTACGCGAGGAGGTAAAGCGAGGTGAGAAGCGTATGGAGAAAGAGGTGAGAAATAATACGGCTAGGTTACAGGGGGGAATAGAAGATCTGACGGAGGAGGTGGAACAGCTGACGGAGGGACAAAAAGAACTAGTGGAGCAGGTTCAAAAGAACACTGCGGTACTAGGAGGGTTAAAGGCGACACAAAAGGAAATTAAAAACGAATTAATAGCGACACAGAGGCAATGCCAGATGGTACGTGAGGAACTGACAATGAGGGTGGACGAGGTGACAGAGATAATGGAGACAAAGGACCGGCAGGTGAGGATGCACATAGAGACGGTCACGCTAGCCTTAGAGGACGAACTTGAGGAGACGCACCGAGAAATAAAAGAGGTTAAACAAAAATTAGAGGAAGTGGAAGAAGAGGTGAGTGAAATTAAGAAGAGACGGACAGAAACTAAGAGAGAAATCCAGGAGGAGGTAATGGAATTGGTACAAGGTCGGTGCTCAACTCATAATGTGATGCTCACTAACCAAATAAAGAGTTTGCAGGTGGCAAAGGAGGTGCGGAGACGAGGTACGGAGGTGAGTGGCAATGTATATGATGTGAGGAAAGCTTCAGTCGGCTTGGGGATTGGTTTGGATCCGGGTGTTCGTGAAAGGCCGTTGGTGAAGTGTGCGACAGGTCTGGTGTGCGAAGAAAGAGGTGTGCGAAAATGTCCGACCATGGGGTGTGTGAGGAAAAAGTGCACGCCAAGGAGTGAGTGTGCCGTCAAGAGTGAGTTGGTCGAAGCGCGTGTGCGAGGCGGTACATGGAAGCGCGGTGTGGTGAGTGTTACGGAGGAAGTAACGAGAGAGTGTACACCTGTGGTGAGTGTTACAGAGGATGTAACGAGGAAGTGTACGCCTGTGGTGAGTGTTACAGAGGGTGTAACGGGAGAGTGTGTGCGAGAAAGGTGTGTAACGGACAGGTGCATGAGGAAAGAGTGCGCTGTCGAGAGTACGGTTGAGTGCGTTGTCAAGAGTGGTGGTGAGAGTAGTGAGAGTGGCACGGAGCGTGAGTTGGTTGTGACAGGTGAGCGAGGATGTACACCTGGAATGGAAGGATGCACACCTGGAATGGTAGAGCGTGTGTGGGAATGCACACTTGAGTTGGTCGTGAGGCACGTGGTTGGGTGTGCGGGTGAGAGCACACCTGTGATTGTCACAAAGGAGGTGACCGAGAAAGGGGCGCGAAGAGGTGTGTTGGTGAGGTGTGCGAGCGACGAATGTGTGCCAAGGTGTTCGGTGGTCAGGTGTGTGACCAAGTCGGTGAGCGGAATGAGTGTACCGAGGTGTGTAAGGAAAGGTATGAGGAGTATGGGAACAGCTGGAGGTATGAGCAAGAAAGGGGTAGCATATGCTTGTAAGCATGCAGGTGAAGCATCGACGGTAACCGGGTTAGAGGTTAGAAGGACTTATAGCCGAATCGGGCCCTCGGTGCGTGCCGGGCTTCGCGTGCCGCGAGAACCGGCGGGGATCCGAGCCACGGCGGGTTCGAAAGGACCGCCGTGCGCGATCCACGCTGTGCCTCGCTTGGAGCGGCCGCGTCCGGGCTCCACTAGGCGGAGCGGGCGGCTCGATAGGAAGGGTCGACATGGCGACCAGTTTCTATTGAGACGTGCCGGCAGGTCGAGATCGGGACATTGGATGGCTCCACGCCGAGGTGGTGCGTGGGATCTCGGCACGGGTAAGCCCCCGTCCCTGCACCGAATGCGGGACGTATCCAGCCGCTGGCACAAAAGAACCCGCGTTCATTGCTCGGCTGTACGAAGCCGGGCTGTAGATGTGAATTGGCGCACCGAGAGGACCTAATAAGTAGACGGGTGATGGTGATAGTGATAGTGATTTGATACGAAATTTAGAAAAGTGAGTAGAATTGGCAGTAAATGGAAAATTTTTGATTTGTTGGATTTGGACGAGCAAAATTTATAGTGAGAGACCCCCGATGTGGTGGGATGGCAAATCCACCATCCCTCACAGAAGTGGGGCAAATGCGCTATAGCTTATGGGGTGTATGGCAGTGAAAACTAGCCCGGGTGGGTTAGGATATATCATGTGTAGGGATCTAGCGAAGATGACAAAAGGTAACGTTAAGATTAGATAGTGACTGATACCTGTAGTGGGGACGCAGGTAGATTAGTGTGGATAATAATGACGTGGGAGCGCAATAGTTTAAAGGGGCGACTGGGAAGCGCAAGTTTCAGAGGGGAGTAGTTAGCTGAGATGATGCCGTGTGTTTGAGGATTGAACAAGTGTGATTGCACAGGTGTGCAACTGAACAGGTGTGTGGAGCAGTGTTTGAGTGAGTGATGGTGATGTGTGTTGTGTTGACCAACGGGTCCAGGAAGAGGAGGAGGGTGCAGGTGGCACCAGGTGTGATTGCACAGGTGTGCACGACAGGTGAATGGAGGACAGGTGTATGGAATAAATGGTATGGAGTATTGGAATGGATGGTCGTGGAGTGAGTATGGTGGAAATTGTGGAGTGGAGTGGATGGTGCGAAGGTGTGAATGGGGGAAGAGTGGACCCCCATCACGGATACCCGGGGCGGGTAGTGTAAGTGTTAGGTAGAGGGTACAGGTAAATTGTGGTTGGATATTGGCATCTGTGGTGCGGGTGAAAGAATGGTCTTTGGATGGGTGCATTAGTGTTGTGGAAATGGCTGGGCGTGTAGCCTGTTAGTGTGTGTAGTTGGTTTGGGCACTCCACCACTGTGAGGATGTCGGCCAGGTGAGGCCGCAGGTGGGCTCTGGGAGCCGGTAGTAGTTGTTATGGATGGGGCCCGAGGATCCGGAGGACGGACCCGGGTAGCCCAGTGCCAGAGGGCACCAAGGGGTGACAGAGCCAGGAGAGGGCCTTCCCCAGTTAGTTAGGTTAGGGTGAGGAGCTAGGTAAGCTCGGGTGGCAACTGCAGTGGTGGAGGTGTGCAGGTGGGTAGACCTGCTGGGAGAGCTACACGTCGCAGCCCAGAAATTGTGCGAGGGCACCGGGAGATGAATCGGGGGAGTGAGACCCCAAATTGGGAAGCACCACAGTTTGGTCAATGGGAATTGGTTTTTAGAACCCATAGTGTAAGTGGCCAATGGATTGGCAGGGAGAGACCCCGGGTAGTGTAAAGTGTGTTAATGTCATTTAGAAAGTAGTTAGGATGAAGTCTCCTCGCACCATCTGCATCCACTCACCTGAGGTGACAGGTACTCCGCACCATGCCATGTTTTGATTATTTTTTATGATGCAAATGTTTGGATTGTGAGACGCATCATGACGTGGGTGTGACATTGTGCTTTGATGTTCCATCTCTGCCTCCTTATGAGGATTGATGATGAATTTGGTGATGGCAAATTTTGAAGTAGAGGGATTGTGGAGACGAATTTGGTATAGGGGAAATATGGGGAAGACGTGACAGTAGTGACGAATTTGTAAATGTGTAGATTTTTGTACATATGGGGTAAGGGCAAGGGTAGGGTAGGTGACAGGGGGGTGACGTACGGTAGGGACGAGCTTTCTCACTTCGCCCTCCGTACGCATTTCGCCTTGCATTGCCTTATTGATGTGTACCCTTGTGACCTTACCCCTCGCTCAATTGTCTTTCCCCTTTTGTCTCCCACATGACCTGTGCGCCATTGGGCGCCGAGGGGAGCGTGCGTGGGTCGGCCATTGTGCGCCCGAAATTCCCAGAACCAGCTGTCTGCATCGATGCACCACATTATGGACCACATGTCTGTGGCCAAGCACCACTTATGGACCCCATGGGTTGGGGCATGGCCCCTCTGCTGGAACCGGCCATGAGGGCCCGAAATCTTGCTGGCGGACCTTGGCCACAGGGCACCGATGCCCCACAGGTGAACCACACGTAGTCGGCCCTGTGGGCCATAAATAACGAAAATAAAAATGGACACATTGGGTGCAAGTTTTAATACAAATAGGCCACCAGTAAGCAAAGCAAAGGAATGACAACAACTGGAAGAAATAGTAATAACCAGCAGAGGGAGCCGAAGAGCAAGAGATCACCTGCAGGGTTAGGGGTTGTTGATTTTATTTTGATTGAACACTGATGAACTATGGTGACTGCACCGATTGGTGCTTGGGTGCTTGTATTGGTGCGTCTTTGGGTGCGTTCATGGTGCGTCGATGCAGAGCAGACTGACTCCCCCCCAGAAAGAACAATTACAGGTCCTGGGTTAGTCTTGTAAATAAAAGTAGCGTCAAGTGTAAATAATGCTTCCCACCGTCAGTGTGTAGTTTGAAGACCATTCCGCGATTCGGTTAACTGTGGGCGTAAGTCTGTTAGGCAGGGTGCAATGGAGCAGCGGGACACATTTATTTATGTTTTAAAACTGTCGCACTCAGGGTCAGGTTAAAAATAGAGGGAACTACACCTACGTGTCACACTAAAAATAAAAGTTGTAGGCCCGGGACGTGCCTAAGAGGAGGAGGGTGCAGTGTTGCGGAGATGAGGACTGTATTTTTTTGATTGTGTGCTGTATGATTATTATTATTGGTTATTCTGCGCCCCCTACCTCCGGAGCTGTGTAAAGGTGAAAGGGCATCCCATAATTAGTCCACAAGCATACACGTCAGCCAAGTAATAGAATACCCCTGTTGATAGTTATCTCTTATTCTGTGTTCTAGGGTAAGGCTGTGTCTCCCATTAATTGAAGTACTCCATTGCACCAGTGAAAGAGAATAGATCCCCTTTCATTCCCATCCCCAAAACCTCCATTTCCTATCACATCCCCTTTCGTCATTGCCGAGCCTCGATTGCCCATATTACATCCCCTCTCGTCATTGCTGAGCCCTCGATTTCCAATCACCTCCCCTCCAATAACCGCCATTGACCACGAGGCAGGGTCGGAGAAGAAAGGCGTGTCTCCACCTCGTCATAGAGGGGAGGAGGGGCGTACCCGCCCGTCGTCATTGAGGGCGGAGCCCGAGGGTCGCGCGACCAACCAGGGCCGAGGTGAGCACCCCGATGGGCGTGTCCAAAACGCCGGCGGCTTAATCGCTGGAGGCGCTATAAAAGGCGCGCACGGAAGTGAGTCGTGAGTTGGTCTTGGTGAGAGAGGTCTGAGTTGGTCTGAGTTGGTTGAGAGTCGGTTGCCAGGGGAGAGTCGTGAGGAGTCAGTCAGTGGAGTCGGTGGTCAGTTGGTTGCGTTGGTTGCGGTGAGGAGTCGGTGGTAAAGAGTGAGGGACCAAGAAAGAGTTGAGGGTTGGACCAGACGAGTCGGACAAGGCCTGGCAAAGCACGCGACGTACACAGCAGCCACAACAGCAGCGTGGGGGCCTGAACGGCGGTTTGGAGCAGGGCCGTAAAGGAACGGCGGCTGCTAAACGCGCCGATCATGCTGCATGACCCCCGTGGACCTTCCTCTCCCTCCAGCCATCCACCCCACCTCCTGCCTTTCCACCCTTCTTGTGGACGTGAGTTTGTTCTGTTTGTTCTGTCCTGGGAATAAGTTAAGTCTGTAGATAAGCTAGTATTTGCACTGTGTCACCTGCGTCTTATGTGTTGTAAATAAACCTTGATTGCTCCTTTTTGCTTGTGGGTGTACAATAAATCCAATTACTCTTCTGTCCGTCTTCTCGTATTATTCCTTTTCCTCTTTGCATTCGTCGTTTTAGTCTTTTCCCTCATTGAGCAGCTGCGGTGCGATACGGCCAAAGTTCTGGGTGAATCGGGTGAGTCAGGGATCCTGTAACGGTCGCGGCAATACCACCGCTCGGTAAATAACATCTTAATCCGCGATCAGTAACAATATATATATATATATATATATATATATATATATATATATATATATATATATATATATATATATATATATATATATATATATATATATACTGTATATATATATATATATATATATATATATATATATATATATATATATATATATATATATATATATATATATATATATATATATATATATATATATATATATTGTTGCGGATATGGGACTTGGCCTCAATATCCGCTTGTAAATACTCCCCTATTTCCCCAATACTCCCCAACTATCCCCAATCCCCCATTCCCTAGTCCCATTGTCTGTAAACAACACTCTGTAGAACCGACCTTCCCCTTTTTCCCCCATTAAATGTCGTGCCCAGGTCCACCGCATCTCACGTAGACAACTTTCGGACATCTTGCTAGTTATTCTTAGTCTATGTCAGTTAAGGACTCGTTTCCATTAATTCTGACTCTTCGTTGCACCAGAATGTGATTATATGGCACCAGTAGTGAGTTTAGGACCTTCCCAAACCTCCTCCCATCTTCTTCCCCAAACAACAACTACAACAACAACTACAACAACAACTACAACAACAACTACAACAACAGAGGGGCGCGGCGCGGCGTGCGGGGAGTGTGCGTCCTCACACCGGCGTGGTTAGCCGCCATTGCCCATGCGCTCCACGGGGTTACCACGAAGGGGCTGGCTGTCAGCTCCTCGTCAGGGGCGGAGCCAGTAACCCCCCCGCACCCAATAAGAAGGGCGGACCGATTCCATCTGGGGCGGAGCTAACTAGCCGAGGGCGTGTCACTCCCCGCCGGATATACGCAGCGACTTACCGGACGTGACGTCAGATGCGCCCCCAGCTTGGAGAAAGAGAAGTCACTACCTCCGAGCGCTGAGAGACCTCCTGCATCTTTTGGGCCGCGCTATCCTGTCCCTGAGCACAAGGTGCACCTTGTGCTGGCCATCGAATACCCGCTTTCCTTGCCATCAATCCCCATGTGAGTCAGTTTTTTTCCTGTTTATCTGTCGTCTATAGGGGCTATTATAAGAGTGTGTCTAAGTGCCTGTCTTCCTATGCTGTCCCTCTTGTAGTTGTAATCTGACCTTCCGCCCTAATATAACCTCCTCCGGAGGTCTTGAGAACTGAACCCTTGGTGTCGTGTCATTTTAATCCCAGCCGTTGTGTCCCTTTCCATCATTGATTCAGCGTAGCGCGACTCGGCAACGTTCGAGTATAATCGGGTAACTTGTGCGGACACGGCGGCCATTCCGCTCGGCCCACCATAACATCAAAGTCGTGTCTGTAACAATATATATATATATATTGTGGCGGGCACAAGGGGCAATAATTCCGCGCACCAGTGGGTGGCGCGAGCGTCCAGGCGGGGAACTAAAATGCATGCCCCGCCTTTCGACCGATCGGCCACGCCCGGGGGCAAGGCGTGGCCTCGGGACATATATGCGGGTTCTAAGCTCGAGCCCGCCCAGTGCTGAAGTGACGAGCTCTTAAGAAAGACTCTTGTCGTATCAATGCGTTGTGGCCTACCTCTCTGGCAAGCGAGTCGTGTGTGCACAGCACCACACTGGTGACCCCGATTGGTTCAGCCGTTGCTGACCCCCGAACGCGCCATGGCTACCGACGCCGTCGCAATCAAACTCCCGGAGTTTTGGGAAGCGCAAGCCGACGTTTGGTTTGTGCAGGCCGAGGCTCAATTTCAGCTCCGAGGCTTCACGGCGGACGAGACCCGGTACTACCACGTGGTCGCCGCCCTCGGGCCCGGCACTGCCGCCCGAGTCATGTCCATCCTTCGGCGCCCGCCGGGCGACCACAAGTACGAGGCGCTCAAACGTCTCCTCCTCGCCATGTTCAGGCTCACAGAGGTCGAACGTGCCGACCGCCTCCTGGACCTTCCCGCCCTCGGCGACACACGCCCATCCGTCCGGATGGATTTCATGCTGTCCCTGCTTGGAGACTAGCGCCCGGATTTCTTATTCCGAGCACTTTTCCTATGCCAGCTACCTGCACAGGTGCGCCTCGCGCTGGCCGGTTCCAAACTAACGATACCCCGCGCCCTGGCTGGAGAAGCCGACAAGTATTTCGCGGCCTGCGACACGCGGTCGGTTTACGGTGCTGCCGTAGTGGCTCCCGGTGCGGAGGCTCCAACGCCCCCTGCTTCCCTCGTGGCCGCTGCTACGCCCCGCCCACTACCGCCGCCGCCACCACCACCGCCGCCGGCGCGGCCACTGCGGGGGCCACCGCCGCAAACCTGGTGCTACTACCATGCCAGGTTCGGCCGCAAGGCTAAAACGTGCCGCCCGCCGTGTTCTTTTGATGGGCCGGGAAATGACCGGCGCTCACTTGCGGCCATGAGCGTCGGCCATTCCGGCAGCCTCCTGTTCATCACGGACACCTTGTCCGGGCGCCGTTTTCTTTGCGACACAGGAGCGCAGGTCACCAGGAGCGCAGGTCTCCTCCTCGCCACGTTCGGGCTCACAGAGGTCGAACATGCCGACCGCCTCCTGGACCTTCCCGCCCTCGGCAACACACGACCATTGTCCGGATGGATTTCATGCTGTCGCTGCTTGGAGACCGGCGCCCGGATTTCTTATTCCGAGCACTCTTCCTACGCCAGCTACCTGTACAGGTGCGCCTCGCGCTGGCCGGTTCCAAAATAACGGAACCCCGCGCCCTGGCTGGAGAGGCCGACAAGTATTCCGCGGCCTGCGACACGCGGTCGGTGTACGGTGCTGCCGTAGTGGCTCCCAGTGCGGAGGCTCCACCGGCCCCTGCTTCCCTCGTGGCCGCTGCTACTCCCCGCCCACTACCGCCGCCGCCACCACCACCGCCGCCACCACCACCGCAGCCGGCACGGCTGCCGCGGGGGCCACCGCCGCAAACCTGGTGCTACTACCATGCCAGGTTCGGCCGCAAGGCTAAAACGTGCCGCCCGCCCCGCAATAAGATGCCCAATGGCAATGTGGAGGCCAAAGTGGTGTGTTCCTTCCGACGCAGAGACATCTCCAGCAATCCCTATCTTGTGCGGCGTATTGAAGAACTGAATAAGGCACAATTAAAATTACAGTCTCGAAGGGAGGGGGACGGATGAGAAAATTCCGTTTCACAGGCAAACTCACGTGACCAAGATACATGATGCCCCTCCTCCTCCTCCTCCTCCAACCCTTCCCATCACACATCCATTGCATCAGGTCATCAATTTGACTCCCAAGCCTCGACTAAAGTTCGCAACTCGCCAAAAAAAGCTGTGGGAGAGGAAAAGTATAATGGGGGTAAGAAGGATGAAACTGCAAATGGGTCAGAATGAAGAGAGCCAACGGATCTCTCAGTCTTCAATGACGATCGGCTCATCATTGACAGGTGGACGCAGACCAGGAAGTATTATCTTCACTGCAACCTTGTTGTACGGACGACGAGCAGCACGCTTCACTTGTGCCGCAGAGAGCAGACGGCGAATTTTCCTAGTCTCTCCCGTTGCTATGAAGAACACATCATCGGGTGCGTCGATCCAGTTCAAACGGCGCCGTTTTATAAGGGACACACCTCCGGGTTTCACCAGCTTCATGTTGACGGGGTATGGCTTGCCATTTATCAAGTAAGGCCGACCACCCGATTTACTTGCAGGTTCCTGCTGACGAATCCTTCCCAGATTCTGTTTTCGTGGAAGATGTGGCCGTGGTCTGTGGAGACACGGTCTTGGTGACCCGACCGGGTGCGCCCAGTCGCCGTGCGGAGGCAGCAGCAATCCAGCCTGTGCTGGACGAGTTCAAGCTGCGAATTGTAGAGATGAAGGACGAGACGGTGATGTTGGAAGGAGGAGACGTCCTTTTCACAGGAAGGGAGTTCTTTGTGGGACTTTCCCAGCGGACTAATCAATGTGGAGCAGAAATTCTTGCCGATACCTTTAAGGACTTTGCAGTGTCCACGGTTCCAGTGACTGGTTCTTTGCACCTCAAAAGCTTCTGCAGCATGGGGGGCCCAGACATGCTCGTGATCGGCAGCAGCGAGCACGCTCAGAAGGCACTCCGGACAATGCAACAACTCACCGACCACCACTATGACAAGCTGACCGTGCCGGACGATTTTGCTGCAAACTGCCTGTTTGTGCATCCTGGTGGGAAGAGCCATGCCCTAGTTCTTCGTTCTGCAGCAGATTACCCTGAGAGCATCAAGGCCTTCGAGAAGCTCAAGGATTATACTCTCATCCCATCATCACTATCAGAGCTGTCTAAGGTTAATGGGACTTAATGGTTAACCCCCGCGTCGCCCCGGAGCTTCGCACGGCGGAGTACGTCTTCGTCCGGCACGACACCCACCGGGCACCGCTACGGCCCCCGTACGACGGGCCCTTCCGCGTGCTGGAGACCGGGGACAAATATTTCACCGTCGACATCGGCGGTGCCCCGAATCGTATCTCAGTGGACCGCCTCAAGCCGGCCCACCTCGATCTGGACCACACCCCGCGAGCAGCTCTGCCTCCGTGTCGAGGCCGCCCCCCGGCGGTCAGACCCCCGGCACCCCCCAGCCCCGCCGTCCCGCTACCCCCCCCCCCCCAGCCCTGCACGCATCGCCAGGGGGCGTTTCGGCCGGGTCATCCAGCTTCCCCGCAAGCTCACCCTTCAGGTGCGCGGGAATTCTGGGGGTGGGGGGGGCGCGTGTGGCAGGCACAAGGGGCAATAATCCGTGCACCAGTGGGTGGCCGCGAGTGTCCAGGCGGGGAACTAAAATGCATGCCCCGCCTTTCGACCGATCGGCCCACGCCCGGGGCAAGGCGTGGCCTCGGGACATATATGCGGGCTCTAAGGTTGAGCCCGCCCAGTGCTGAAGTGAGGAGCTCTTAATAAAGACTCTTGTTGTATCAACGCGTTGCTGGCCTACCTCTCTGGCAAGCGAGTCGTGTGTGCACAGCACCACAATATATATATATATATATATATATATATATATATATATATATATATATATATATATATATATATATATATATATATATATATACTAGCTTGGCTCGGCTCACAAGCGTCGATACTGAGGAACGGGCTTATTTTAGCTGAGGCTAATGACTGTACCTGAGTTGCTGTGTTGTCATGATTTTCACCAATCATAATACAAACAATTACTTTGCACAAATGTATTTGTTGTGTTTGTGATATTACATTTTTATAGGCAATTTAGGTTGAAGATTTAGGTTGAATGTTTTTTTTTCAAGAAAGAACCCCTCAGCACATACATAGGGGAGGGGTAGGTGCAGACTGGAAGTTTGGGACGATTACACCTCACCACCACGTAATTCAAAACACCTCACCACCAAGTAATTCAAAACACCGCACCACCACGTAATTCAAAACACCTCACCACCATGTAATTCAAAATACCTCACCACCAAGTAATTCAAAACACCTCACCACCATAAAACACGTAATAAAAACACCTCACCACCACGAAATTAAAAACACCTCACCACCACGAAATTGAAAACACCTCACAGCCATCAAGCACGTAATAAAAACACCTCACAGCCATAAAACACGTAATAAAAACACCTCACCACCACGAAAATAAAAACACCTCACAGCCATAAAACACGTAATAAAAACACCTCACAGCCATAAAACACGTAATAAAAACACCTCACCACCACAAAATTAAAAACACCTCAAAGCCATAAAACACGTAATAAAAACACCTCACAGCCATAAAACGCGTAATAAAAACACCTCACCACCACGAAATTAAAAACACCTCACAGCCATAAAACACGTAATAAAAACACCACACAGCCATAAAACACGTAATAAAAACACCTCACCACCACAAAATTAAAAACACCTCACAGCCATAAAACACGTAATAAAAACACCTCACAGCCATAAAACACGTAATAAAAACACCTCACAGCCACAAAATTAAAAACACCTCACCACCACGTCATTCAAAAACACCTCACCACCAAGTAATTCAAAACACCTCACCACCACATAATTATAAATACCTCACCACCACATAATTCAAAACACCTCACCACCATGTTATTTAAAAACACCTCACCACCATGTGATATTAAAACACCTCACCACCACGTCATTTAAAAACACCTCACCACCACATAATTCAAAACACCTCACCACCATGTTATTTAAAAACACCTCACCACCATGTGATATTAAAACACCACCACCACATAATTCAAAACACCTCACCACCATGTTATTTAAAAACACCTCACCACCACATAATTCAAAATACCTCACCACCACGTGATTCAAAACCACCACAACGTTATTAAAAACACTTCACAACCACGGAAACAAAAGTTTGAGGGAGTCGTTAAGTGACAACACAAACACTGCCCAGATGTGTAGATATATAGATAAATGACTGTACCCGAGTTGCCATTTTGTCATGGTTTAAACCAATCATAATTCAAACAATTATTTTGCACAAATGTATTTGTAATATACGTGATATCACATTTTATAAATAATTGAAGTTGAAAAAAAAAAATTCCCCCAAAAAATTCCCCAAAAAAAAAATAAATTTTTTTTGCAATTTAAAGAAAAAAAATACCCTTAGGACATACCGACGGGAGAGATATGTGCATACCAGAAGTTTGGTACGATTTCACAAAAGTTTGAGAAAGTAGTTCAGTGACAACACAAGACAAGACAGGACAGGACAGACATTGCACAAATATATATATGTATATGCGTGTGCTGTTTGACTATAACCGATGAGAAAAAATAATAATCTGCCGATTATAAAATAATGAAATAATGACGTCATTTCGCACATTTAGTGTTTTATCCTGCTTGATCGGCCGGATTGACATATCGACGTTATTTAATAGCCGTGAATAGATACATTATAAATCTGTTCTCAAATCGATTGGTTCATCGAACAGAACAGCATTCTGTATTTTTAAAACGAACGATGAGGTGACGTGTGAGGTAATGTTCATTCGGATGAAGCAGCATTCACATGGAAGGAAGGAAAGAAAGAAAGTAGGAAGGAAAAAATGAAGGAAAGAAGGAAGGAAAGAAGGAAGGAAGGCGAGCTGTAGTGTACTCATTCGATAAGTTATTGACGGACATAAAATTAAGCGTTTCCTGATTATCTAATAGTGTGAAAATCAACGTTAATAGTACAAAATATGAAAATGCAGGAACAGGGAATCGTCCCCCACCCGGTTACAAAGCGATTCCGTTCCGAACAATTAATAATTATTAATCAATTAAATCATCACCTGTTCACTCAGTTATATAAATGGTGTTATCAGTGCACCTGGTGATTTCACAAGATTAACCGTTAGAAGAACCAAACCAAGGAAAATTCTGCATCCATATAACTTGTACCACAGGGTAATGGGTATCCCCACCAGCACCACTCGATACGAGGCTCTTTATGGTCCCGTTCAAATCACCAATGGAGTTGATGAGAGAATCAGCGGCGAAATGCAAGTGATTGGCACTAGAATGGACGCGATGAGCAGGGAAAATCAAACGTCAGATGGGCAAAGCGATGGGAAAGGAAATGGCGCCTCTTCAGGGAAGGCTGGTGGGAGTGATTGGGAACGTGGACTGGAGGTAAAGGAACTGACTATATGGAAAAATGAATGAAAAACAGATTAAGGAAAATACCTACACAATAAAATAATTTTAAAATATTAAAGAGGGAAACAAAGCAAGGGGGAAAAATAAAATAATTAAAGAGGGAAACCAAGGTGGAACTGGAAGCCACAAAAAGGCAAATCACGTGAGATTGCGTGAGAAGACGGCACAGCATCTGGTGTGACGAATGAAGCAGTAATTTTACAAACTGCATGTAAAATGTGCCTCATTTTCCTCGGCAAGCCAGAATACTGTGAGTCCACCTTCAAAATGTGAAAGAAAGAAAAAAATTTAACACGGATGCACGCCTGGAACGTATGACGTCAAGACGTACTCTACCAGTACCAGAAGCGCCATCGCGTTTCGCATGATAGATCGTCGCGGTTTGCTGTGTACCACTGATCTTAGTACAGAGATCAGTGCTGTGTACCTGCAGCTGTTTCGCAAGCAATAGCAATAGGTGCAACGTTGTTTTATTTAATTTGTTTCTTGAAATTCACTCAAACAAGGGTGAAAGATACTCAAGGTTTGGGGGTTGTATTGAGTACAACACAACTTTAATCGGTCATCGGAACTGTACAGTGTATCGAATCTGCCGGTATAAATTACCGAAAAATAGCCGATATCGGCACAGCACGAATTATAAATAAATTTATATATATATATATATATATTGTTACGTATCGCGGTTTAGATGTTATGATGGGCCGAGCGGATGGTCCACCGTGACCTAACAGTTCCCCCGATTCTTCCCCAACTCACCCGATTCACCCAGCCGTTGGCCAAATCGCGCTACGCTAAATCAATGATTGGAAAGGACACAACGACTGGGATAAATGAAACGACGCAAGGGGTACAGTTCTCAAGACCTCCGGAGGAGGATATAATTAGTGGTGGAGAAAAGGGGTAGATTACAAGGTAGAGTGAGGTAAAAGACACAGAAGAGATAGGCACTTAGATACGATCTTATCTATCCCAGACAGACCACAGACAAACGGAACAAGGCTGACTTACACAGGGATTGATGGCAGGGAAGGACAGGTCGGTTGATAGCACAAGGTGCACCTTGGCTCGGGGACAGGATCAAGCACGGTCCAAAAGATGCAGGGAGGCCTCACAGTGCTCGGAGGTGGCGTCTTTCTTTCTCCAAGCTCAGCGCGCATCTGACGTCACCTCCCTCTTCCTGCGCATGCTCAGCGGGGAGTGACACGCCCTCGGCTGGTTGACTCCGCCCCAGATGGGACCGGTCCGCCGCTTCTATTGGGTGCGGGGGTTACCGGGCTCCGCCCTTGACGAGGAGCTGACAGCGAGCCCCTACGTGGTAACCCCGTCGAGCACATGTTTGATGGCAGCTCGCTGGGAAGGCCTCATGCCCTCCCAACACCCCCTACCAACCAAGCCGGAGTGAGGACGCGCACTCCCTGTGCATGCCGCCGCCATGCTGTTGTTGTTGTTGTTGTTGTTGCTGAACCGTGAGGAAGAGCTGCGGGGAGGTATTGGGAGGTCCTAAACTTCCTAACGGTGCCATACAATCACATTCTGGTGCAACGAAGAGTCAGAATTAATGGAAACGAGTCCTTAACTGACATAGACTAAGAATAACTAACAAGATGTCCTATAGTTGTCTTACATGAGATGCGGTGAACCTGGGTGCGACATTTAATGGGGGAAATAGGGGGAGGTCGGGTCTACAGAGTGTTGTTTACAGAAAATGGGACTAGGGAATGGGGGATTGGGGATAGTTGGGAAGTATTGAGGAAATAGGGGAATATTTACCAGCGGATATGGATGGATGCAAATCCCATATCCGCAACATTGCACCCTTCTCTACCTCGGGGCGTCCCGACCCGATAAATTTTTACCTACGTTAGTGTGGCACTCAGATGTAGTTCCCTCTACTATTAACTCAACCCTGAGTGCGACAGTTTTACAGATGTTCACAAATGAGTAAATATGTCCCCCTGCGACGTTGCACCCTTCTCCTAACAGAAACACACCCACAGGATAACCGAATCGCGGAAAGCATCCTCAAACTAAACATACAGCCGGTAGGGAGCATCATTTATACAAGACTACCCTGATATTTACACTACGATCCAGGACCTGTTCTTTGAGGAACACATGCAGATGTTAGGCATAGGGAGAGCACGCATGCCAGCATCGATACACCAACCCACGAGTGCCCTGTGGCCCTACGGCCTTTAATAATGTGCAGAGCACCCCATCCAAGCACCAAAAGCACCACCCCATTATGTACAGTCAGCACCATCCGGTGCACCAATAAAGTGTTCAATAAAAAAAAACACAATCAAGTGTCCATGGTCACCGGTGGTGTCGCAGCCGGCCGATGTTCTGCCGCTGGTCTTGTCTTCATGGAGTGCACTTGGCCTTCTGGCTTCTTTAGAAGTAAAGAAAGGCGCCAACCGCGTCCATTTCTAAATTGTGGCCGTCAGGGGGGCCAACTAAAAGTGGTTCACCTGTATGGCATAGGTGCCACGTTGACCCAGAGGTCCATCCACGGGTGGTGCTTGACCGCAAAAGAACTGCGGTCCATTGTGGGCGGCCACAAAAATTGCGGTCCATATGGTGTATCGATCCAGGCAGCAAGCAGCGGAAGTACAGGCCCACAACTGCGGAGCCAGCACCTCTCTCTCCTCTCTCTCTGCCCCAAAGCCAGATCCTCGGAGGTGGGAGACAAAAGAAGACAAGTGAGTAAGGTGGTAAGGGCGCAAAAGTGCACGCAATGCTAGGTAATGCACACTGGGGGCACATGGGAACCAGGTGAGACAGGTACGTTCCTACCGTACGCCCCCCCCCCCCACCAGGTAACCTACATTGCCCCTCCCTTACCCCTTACTGTATCCACAAAACACAACACTACCCATAAACATCTACTTTACACATCAACAAACGTCCCTACTGTCTTCCCCGTTCCTCCCATAAACCAAATTCGTCTTCTCTACCTCCTAACCAATCAAATTTGCCATTTCCAACTCTCATCAAAATCTGCCATCTCCAACTCAACATCAAAATCTGCCATCACCAATTCATCATCAGTCCCTCCTAAGGAGGGAGAGATGGAATCACCCCAATGTCTTATCCACGTCGTGATGCGTCTCACAAATCCAAACAGCAATTCTCATTTCCTGCAACACAAAACAAAGAAAACACAGGTGTGGAGTCATCATCATCACCTCAGGTAAGTGGCTGCGTATGGTGCGACAGGTTCATCAATCCTAACTATTTCCTAAATGACTTTAACAACTTTACATTACCCGGGGTCTTTCCCTGCCAATCCATTGGCCAACTTACACTATGGGTTCTAAAAACCAATTCCCATTGACCAAACTGTGGTGCTTCTCAATTTGGGGTCTCACTCCCCCGATTCAACACTCGGTGCCCCCGCACAATTTCGGTGGCTGGGTCGTGTGACGCTCCCAGCTGGTCCGCCCACCTGCACACCTCCACCACTGTTGTTGCCTACCGAGCTCACCTGCTCCTCACCCTAACCTAACTAACTGGGGAAGGCCCTCTCGCACTCTCACCCCCTCAGTGCCCTCTCTGGCACGGGCTGCCCGATCCACACCCGGGATCCTCAGGCACCCACTGACACTAACGGCTCCCAGAGCCCACCTGCGGGCTCACCTGGCCGACATCTAACAGTGGCGGAGTGCCCAACCATTCACACTCATACTAACAGGCCACACGACCAGCCAATTTCACCACACCAATGCACCCATCCACAATACCATTCTGCAACCGCACCACAAATGCCAATATCCAACCACAATTTACCTATACCTTCTAACTATTCTTTAAACTACCCTCCCCGGGTACTCGTGAAAAGGGGTCCACTCTTCCCCCATCCACACCTTCGCACCATGCACACCACTCCGTACCACTTACTCCAACTCTCTCCACACCACTCATTCTCTGCTCCATATATTCCACACACCTGCACTTGCACACCTGTGCTCTCATACTTGGTGCCGCCTGCACCCTTCTCTCCCCCAAGCGCATTTGCGCTGATCCACAACACTCACTACTCATACACTGCTCCACACACCTGTCCAGTTCTCACACAGCATCATCTCATCTAACTACTCCCCTCTAAAACTTGCGCTTCCCAGTCGTCCCTTTAAACTATTGCGCTCCCTCGTCATTATCATCCACTCTAATCTACCTGCGTCCCCTCTACAGGTATCCTTGTCACTAACTAACCTTAACGTTACCTAATGTCCTCTTCTAGGGCCATACACACAATATCCTAACCCACCCGGGCTAGTTTTCACTGCCATAAACCCCATAATCTATTGCGCATTTGCCCCAATCATGGGAAGGGTGGCAGGCATGCCACCCTTACCCACCGTCATACGGCGCGAGTGGGACCTTGTGGGACCACCTCGTATGTGAGTCGCTGCCCGCCTGCCGGACCCCGTGCGTCGCCCCTTGCGGGGTCAGCGCGGGGCTGAACCGGCCGGGCCCCCATAGTACATTACCCCCAAGGGGCTCCCGTGCCTCCCCTGTCCCTCTAAAAACTACCCCTGTTGGTGTCGATGCATGGGTCACACTTCCGCAACCCGCTACCCATTCCATACCACCACAACCTTGCTCACTCACACCTCGCACCTCTCCCATCACCGGACCCTCTCGATCGCACCCTCGTTCCATACCCTCCGGACCAGCCATACACCTCACTCTTGGCCTCTCACGAACATCCGGGTCCATCTCGACCCCCAAGCTTATTAAATCACCTGGCGCATCATACGCACGACCATATTGGTCACCACTTACACCGGGTCCTCTTTCTCTTCGCTTCTCCTCCATCACCTGCGAATCCCTCATCCGGTTAATGAGCACATCATCACGATCCGAACACAGACTTTGGACCAATTCTTTTACTTCCTCCTTTATCTCTTTCTTATCCTCTCTCCGTCGCTTCTTAATTTCGCTCACCCCTTCTTCCACTTCTTCTAATTTCTGCTTCACCTCCTTCATCTCCTCGTGCGCCCCCTTAAGTTCTTCCTCTAACTCCACCTTATTTTTTTATATGTGCTCCCGCACCTCCCGCTCTTTAACCTCCATCACCTCTACCACCTTGTTCATTTTCCTCGTCAGGTCCTCATGTACCGTCTGACACTCTTTTTTAATTACCCCTACGTCCTTTTTCATCTCCTTCTGTGTCGATTTTAAACCCTCTATTACCGCTGTGTTCTTCTTTACCTGGTCCCCCAACTCCTTTTGTCCCACTGTCAGTTGTTCTACTCCCAGCGTCAACTCCTCTATACCACCTTGCAATTTTACAGTCCCCTTTCTCACCTCCTCCATGCGCTCCTTACAGTGCCTCACCTCCTCGCGCACTCCTCCGACCTCCTCACTCACACCTCTTCTGATCTCTTCTCCCATCACTTGCATCTCCTGCCCAGATGCCACCCTCATCTGCTCCATTTCCTCCCTGTGAGCATCCAATTTAGTTTCTACCCCCATTCTGACCCCCTCTATCTGCTGCGCCATTTTTTAAACTTCCCTTTCCGCTTGGTCCCTCATGTCCCTCAATTTGCCTTCCATACTGTTTTCTAACCCCTCTAACCCCTTTTTCATCCCTTCCATTTGATTCTCTTGAGCGGCCATTCTGTTTTCTACACCCATTAACCCATGTTTCACCCCTTCTATCCCATTGTCTAACCCCTCTAATTTCTTGTCTAATCCCTCACCGGTACCCCTCGCTTCGTCCCTCATTACCCCCAATTGCTCACTCTGAGCATCCATCCGGTTCCCCATTCTTAAAATTTGGTTTCTCATCCCCCTGTTCTCTTCCCTCTCCTCATCCGCCTTGACCATGAAGGCCTGCATCTGCTGCATGAATAGGCCCCAGTTCATTGGTGTTGCGGCCGCTGCTACGGTCACGGGCGCGGCAAAATTTGGTGCCGCTACACCCACGTGCGCGAGGACGCCATTTTGCGCGCCTGAAGCCTCGTGCGCGAGGACGCCATTTTGCGAACCTGCCGCCCTCACTGCTTCGCTCTCCTCTTGTCCCTCAATTTGGTCCTGGATCGACCCTGCCTCACTCTCCTCTACCGGAACCCAGCCGTCTTGATCTGCCATAGCGCGACTTTCAAAATTCGGGTTTTTTTTTTTTGTAAAACAAAACAATTTCCAACTGCTTGTAATTTTGAGCGCGTTAAGCGCGCTTCGGGCCTCGTATCTCACTCCTCGACACCAATTGTTACGGATCGCGGTTTAGATGTTATGATGGGCCGAGCAGATGGTCCACCGCGACCTAACAGTTCCCCCGAGTCTTCCCCAACTCACCCGATTCACCCAGACGTTGGCCAAATCGCGCTACGCTAAATCAATGATTGGAAAGGACACAACGACTGGGATAAATGAAACGACGCAAGGGGTACAGTTCTCAAGACCTCCGGAGGAGGATATAATTAGTGGTGGAGAAAAGGGGTAGATTACAAGGTAGAGTGAGGTAAAAGACACAGAAGAGATAGGCACTTAGATACGATCTTATCTATCCCAGACAGACCACAGACAAACGGAACAAGGCTGACTTACACAGGGATTGATGGCAGGGAAGGACAGGTCGGTTGATAGCACAAGGTGCACCTTGGCTCGGGGACAGGATCAAGCACGGTCCAAAAGATGCAGGGAGGCCTCACAGCGCTCGGAGGTGGCGTCTTTCTTTCTCCAAGCTCAGCGCGCATCTGACGTCACCTCCCTCTTCCTGCGCATGCTCAGCGGGGAGTGACACGCCCTCGGCTGGTTGACTCCGCCCCAGATGGGACCGGTCCGCCGCTTCTATTGGGTGCGGGGGTTACCGGGCTCCGCCCTTGACGAGGAGCTGACAGCGAGCCCCTACGTGGTAACCCCGTCGAGCACATGTTCGATGGCGGCTCGCTGGGAAGGCCTCATGCCCTCCCAACACCCCCTACCAACCAAGCCGGAGTGAGGACGCGCACTCCCTGTGCACGCCGCCGCCGTGCTGTTGTTGTTGTTGTTGTTGCTGAACCGTGAGGAAGAGCTGCGGGGAGGTATTGGGAGGTCCTAAACTTCCTAACGGTGCCATACAATCACATTCTGGTGCAACGAAGAGTCAGAATTAATGGAAACGAGTCCTTAACTGACATAGACTAAGAATAACTAACAAGATGTCTTATAGTTGTCTTACATGAGATGCGGTGAACCTGGGTGCGACATTTAATGGGGGAAATAGGGGGAGGTCGGGTCTACAGAGTGTTGTTTACAGAAAATGGGACTAGGGAATGGGGGATTGGGGATAGTTGGGAAGTATTGAGGAAATAGGGGAATATTTACAAGCGGATATGGATGGATGCAAATCCCATATCCGCAACAATATATATATATATATATATATATATATATATATATATATATATATATATATATATATATATATATATATATATATACATATATATATATATAGTTACGGACCGCGGACAGGATGTTGTTTTGCCGAGCGGATGGCGCCGCGGCCGAACAGTTACCCCGACTAACCCGATTTCTGAACGTTGGCCAAAATCGCGCCACAGATATTCAATGGGGAAAAGACTAAAGCGAAGGATGTGAAGAAGAAGAAAGACAAAGGGTAAGGAATACAAATATAATTTATTACTATATACAACCAAAAGTAACCAAGGAGAAGGAAAGATAATAAAATAATTTACAGAAGATATTAGAGACACAGTGCAATGCTAGCTTACCTACAGTCTTAATTAACCCAGGACAGAACAAACAGAAGACAGACTCACGCGGGGAATGATGACAGGAATGGCAGGAGGTGGATGGCTGGAGGGGGAGGAAGGTTCAGCTGGACCCGCAGCACGGTCGGGTCGGGGATTAGCAGCCGCCGCCCTTTATCGATCAGCTCGTTTAACAGCCGCCGTTCCTTCGCGGCCCTGCTCAAAACTGCCGTCAAGGCCCCCAAGCTGCTGTGGCTTAAGCTGCTGTGGCTGCTGCTGCTGTGGCTGAAGCTGCTCTTGTAGGGATCCCTTACTCAACTCCTCTCGTACTCAGTCCAACCACACTTTCGCTTCTTGCGCGCGCGCTTTTATAGCGCCTCAGGCGATCAAGCCGCCGGCCTTCAGGACACGCCCATTGGTCATCTCGCCTCGGCCCTGATTGGTCGGCACGGCCCTCTGGCTCCGCCTTTGATGACGATGGGCGGGCACGCCCTTCTTCCCCGAGCTGAGCACATGCTTAATGGCGGCTATTGTGGTTGGCAGTAGAAGTTTTGGGAGTGGGAATGGGGAATGAAAGGGAATCTATCTTATTTCACTTGGTGCAATGGAGTGTCATTTTAATGGAAGACAAAGCCTTAACCTAATACACAGAATAAGGAAATAAACTACTGAACAGGGATATTATAGTGTCCTTCATGTATGCTTTATGGAACTAACTACGGGAACGCCCCTTTGACCTTTATACAACCACAAACGGAGGGAGGAGGGGCGATATTTTCAACAACCTTTTACAACAACAATAAAATAAAAAAAACATTCTCATATCCACAATATATATATATATATATATATATATATATATATATATATGTAGCGACCCATGGGTCCCCCAAGCAAGACCAGCATCAGAATCTCCTTGCTCCAGCCGGTGACGTCACCGGCGGGGAACCACGGCGCCAGAGTGGCTGGTCACGTGACCACCAAAGCGTGCCGCGCGTGCGGGTATAATCAGCT
>NC_136270.1:112350881-112360881 GCF_964187855.1 Myxine glutinosa
AACTGTCAACTTGCAAGATAATGGCAAAATCAGGAAAAAGGCAAAGAGAGATAAGAGTTGCCTCCAAGGCCTGGAAAGGGGAACTAGAGATTGTGCCCACGCAGGCCAGAGCACACAGGCAGAGAACTCCTTATTAGGATATTACACATCCTCAATGCAGTAGAAAGAACTCAGTATCATAAAAGAGTACAGTAGCAAGTCAAAACAAAACATATAATTGGTTATACTTGGTAATTGGTAAAGCAGCAAGGATATACAAAGGGGGAGGGGCATTACAGCTCCCTACATACCGCCCTTTTGGATCTAAGATACAAAGTTATCTACGAGCCAATCAAAGGCCTTTATTTCAAACAAAACAGAAAAATCATTCAACATATCACGCGAAGGCAGCCCCGTAAGAATGTCCCGTACCAAAGCACCACACAAACTCAGTCGGATGATTCGCGTCTGTATGTGAGTATGCAATGTAAGGCCGTAAAAGCAGAGTGATCAAATGGCACACAAAATCCACCAAAAGAGGTGGGAGAGAGAGAGAGTGTAACTAAACGTAACGTACCACACGAATGCAGCCCAGTGAGCATGTCCCGTACCCAGTACCGCACAACGAACCCAGCAGGCTGATCCGCGGGTGTGTGGGTGCAAGTGGGTGTAAGTGGATGTATGATGTAAGTCGGGTGTAGATGGGTGTATGAGGTGAGACCGTAGAGACATGAAGATCGAATAGCGCGCCAAATCCACAACGAAGACCTCTGGTTCCACCGGGGTCCACACCCAGGAAGATCTCCGACCCACCCTTGGTCCACAGAGGTGCAGCCGGACTCCTCCCCAACTGGAGCTCGCCCAGGCTTCCCCAAGTGAAATCCTTGTCGATCTTCAGCGCTCAATCGATATTCATGTTCATGAGGTCTCTTACGTGCTGGTGATCTGGGGAAGACACAACATCGTCAGTATCAGGTGGCTCAAACCTATGGCCATGAAATAAAGCATAACGATCCAAAGGTGGGAGAGAAACTTCCTTTGGGTCAAAGTCGAGATCGTCCGAGGCGATGCTGCTTGCTTCGCTGTTATTCAAGGGCGAATCTCCAAAACAATCAGACTCGGAACTCAGAGTATTTTCACGATCGAGTTCCTCTCCATCCGGGCTTGGGTTCACAGCTGGGTCCAAATCCCGAACTGGGTCAGTGGCGTTTGACTCACTGTGGGCTTGTGAGACATAAAGGTGAGCTCGTGAAACATGGAGAGGCAGAGCCTGCATTGAAACATAAACATCAGCCGGGGACCCTCGCAAGTGGCCCACATCATCATTGGTAACATCATCAGTAACATTATTTTCAGGTGGCGTAGGCCTGCGGAGTGGACGGCCCATAGTCATAGCCACGGCATGGCATATCGTGAAGAAACGAGAGGAATCCTTCAGGAAATCGTCGATTTCTTCTTCCGACGTGTCGGGGCCCAGTTTAAACGGCCTCCTGGTAGCCTGAAATGCTTCGAGGTCCGCATAAGTGTACTCGACGTCATTATCGGTAATATCAACAATGGAAGAACAATCTTCGGAAGCGGAGATCTCATTGTCGCGGCCCAGTGGCTCGTCCGGGTCGTCGTTCCAGGATCCGCGGTCTGCAGTCACGTCGACGGCCAGTGTGTCCTCTGGACCCACGGTCAGCTTTTCAAGCATCACCATGGCCCTTTCTGTTGTCGTCTTCAGTGTCCATCCTGTGGAAAACTTCCTCACACACGCAAGGACTAAAGCCTTGATTATTACACAACAAACCACGATTCCAAGGACTATTGCCAAGGCGGTTAGTACCCACTTTACAATTGTGCCTGTCCACCCCTTGAACCAGTCGGTAAGCCACTGGTGGGAGGCTTCCCGATCCAATCGATCCCTTGTCAATGAGTGAGCGCTTTCCCTTAACGTTATAATAGCAGCACTGACACCCTGTGAGGGGTCAGGAATAAAAGTGCAACATTTACCCTCAATTATCCCACATACCCCTCCTCGTTCTGCCAATAGCATATCTAATGCAACCCTATTTTGCATAACCATTGTACGCAGATGGACAACTGTGTCCAACATGTCGTGTGCTGTAGCGGTGGCGTTGGCCACAGTTTCTAAGATTAACGCAATTTTGTCAATGCGGTAACTGTTCATGACCGTCCCAGCCCATGGGAAGAAGAAGCTAACGGCTTTCTCCCAATCAGCGCCGTGTAAAGTAGTGGTGTCGTCGTCGTGCCAATAGGTGCTTCGTTGTGTCCTTATGAGTGCGGTGGTATTATGCAAGTGCTGTCGCATTTCCATCTCTGGGAAAACTGATCCTAAATAGCAAATTCCTCCCCAATTATCAGGTAAATACGGGTAAGCTTTATTCCCGCATACAAACATGGTCCCGTGCGGGGCCACTAAATGGGTGGTCATGCAAGTGAGAAGACCTGGGATAGTGTTTGTCCCGTTTTCCCCTTTCCATGCCAACTGGAGGTGTGTGAGGTTATGCAAGGGCGAGCTTGTAACGTTCACTAGGAGCGTGTGTTTCCCTTTTCTCGGGTCCGCGGGAAGGGTATCTCTACACACGGATTTGCCTACCATTACTTGGCCCTTTCCTTCTAAGCAGAGGGCCCCCCATGCCGGCTTGACCCAAACCGGCGCCGGACGTTCCTCAAAGTGTCGGGACAGGATGGGAGGGGAGTACTGGAAAACTCGTTTACACGCGGTTTCATCAGAACCTTGGCTTGTCAGAGTTGTACTAATGCATTTGGTATCTAGTGGCTTCGAGCACAAATCATTGAGTGATAGGGGTAACACTACCATTGGTATGCCTGCTGTGCTGGTGCGGGGAAGGTGCATACACATCCAACACTGTGTCCTATTCTGTACTGTGGCCATATGCCGTGCGACCTTCCAGTATGTGTTCTCCTCTGGCTTCCTTCTTACTTCCTGGGCAGGAGGGGGTTTAATGACGTAGGCGGCACAACTAGGCCGGAATTGGTGTTGGGTCTCTCCCCTCTTTTTGTTCCTTCTAATCAGCGTGCGCGGGGGCCATATTCCACATTCAAGTATTATCGTGGTGTGTGGGCCGACGAGGGCATGCGACAGTAGGAGAGTAGTATTGTCAATGCCCGTGCCCCATTGATATCCTGCGGCGGCGTGACTATTCACGGTCCCAGTAAACCTTCCATTTTCCACCTGTCTAACTTTAGTTAAGACTATGCGTGGGGTTGTCATGCGTGCCTGTGGTGTCCCATTGTGTACCACCATGGCTTCCATCCATCTTACAGATAACCACTTGAAATGTGTCTCCAACTCACAGCAATGTACTACTATCCCCTGTCCCCGGGGAGCCGTTATGTATTTGACGGAGTAAAGTTTAAATAACGTGTAGTTGTCGTGTCCTGGGTATTTGGGGAGATCCTCTCTCAGTGGGTTAAACTGCAGAAGCCTATCCTTGGCGGGGTTTGTTAGGCAGCTGCCCAGAATTCCCATCATCATGACCGTCATCGCCGCCCTTAGGAGACTGTGGTGCCCTAGACGGTGCATTGTCTTCAGCGGTGTGAGGTGTGGTGTCTGCAGCAATGTGAGGTGCGGTGTCTTGTGTGGCTTGTGGTGCGGGGAAGGACAACTTACAATGGGTGGCGTGGATCCACGAAGGTTTACCCTCGCAGAAGACTGCCGTCGGTGTGACCAGTAGCACCTGGAATGGTCCCTTCCACCGTGGCTCCAAAGCAGCCTTGCGGGTGAAGTGCTTCACGAGCACCCAGTCGCCGGCCTGAAAGTTGTGGATGGCGTGGCCTATTGGTTCAGGCAGCGCCTCTCGTACTCGAGCATGGATGCTGCGTGCCACATTCGACAAGCCTATGCAAAATCTCAAAAGCATGTCATCCATTACTGGCAAAGCAAGGGTGGACATGTCTGTTGGTGCTGAAACGGGCAAGCTCATAGGTCGTCCCATTAATATTTCGTGGGGGGAAAGGCCCGTAGTGCGACCCGGGGTGGAACGAATGCTCATCAATGCAAGCGGAAGAGCCTCTGGCCACCTCAAGCCTGTGTCTGCGCAAAGTTTCGCTAGTTTATTCTTTAAAGTCTTGTTCGTTCGTTCCACAAGTCCTGAGGACTGTGGGTGGTAGACGCAATGGAAGGATTGTTTAACGCCCAACGCCTTCAGGATGCCCTTAACCACCTGCGCCGTGAAATGGCCTCCTTGATCTGACGAAATTATCTGGGGAATGCCAAATCTGCACATAAAATCCCGCACGAGGCGCTTCACTACTGTCGGAGCATCGGATTTGACGCATGGGTATGCTTTGACCCATTTGGTGAACGTATCTACGATTACCAACACATAGCGAAACGACAAGCTTGGTTCCAATTCTGTAAAATCGAACTCAATAGTTGCGAACGGCCCACTTGGCGGGGGCCGTCCCCCATCATGTGCATGTCTCGGCGGCGCCCCTCTATTGTGTTGCTGGCAGACCACACACGATCGGCACACTTCGGATACAATCCGTGACAGTCCTGGCGCTGCCCAAGTGTAGTCTATCTGTCCCATCACCCCCCTCTGGCACACATGACCATTCTGATGAGCCATGCGTGCCAGCCAAGGCAGTAAAGCCTGGGGTGCTATAGGTTTTTCATCAAGGGTCCACATTTCCCCTGGCCCAGGGCGTATCGCTCCTCGTTTGAGCCAGACCTCGTGTTCGGCCGTCGGTGCAGCATTTTGCAAATTTATGATATCGTCCTTAGTTGGTGTGGCGGGTGGTCCCGCAGTCGGTATGTCAGCAATCTGTGCGGCTGTCTTCTGTGCTCGTGTCACCATCGGCATGTTGCGTTCTATCTGTTGGTTGGCGGCCTTTCCTGCCGCCTCGTCCGCCCTTGCGTTGCCCCGGGCAACGTCAGTGTCCGCCCTTTGGTGGCCACGACACTTAATTACCGCGATAGCGCGGGGAAGTAAAATGCTTCGGAGGAGCCCTTCTACCAGCGCGCCGTTTTTTATCACTGAACCGGCAGATGTGAGAAAACCTCTCATCTTCCAGATGGCTCCTTTATCGTGGACTACGCCGTGAGCGTAGGCCGAATCTGTGTAAATGTTGACGGCAAGGCCTTCCGCCAAGCTGCACGCTCTGGTCAAGGCGCACAGCTCCGCCTGCTGTGCGGAAAATGTAGGTGGAAGACGCCCGCTCTCTACCGTTTCGCTATCCGAGCACACGGCGTACCCAGACAACAGAGACCCGTCCCATGCGCGCCTAGCTGATCCATCGACATAATATATACAGTCGGGGTATTCTAAGGGATTGTCCTTTAAATCCGATCGCACCGTGGAGACTAACTGCACAACGTCGGAGCACACATGAGGTTCGCCCTCCTCAGGAGTGGGCATCAGTGAGGCTGGGTTGAGCGTCGTGCAACGTTCGATCGTGATGTTGGCTGCAGTGATCAGTGCGGATTCGTATTGCATTAATCTAGTGTTAGACAAATGCTGTGTGCTTCGCTGTAACAACAGCGAAGTGACGCAATGCGGTACTCGTAGCGTTACTGGGTGTCCCATAACAATGTCCGCTGTTCTTTCTACTGCGTACCTGGCCGCTGCCACGGCTTGCAAGCACACCGGAAACCCTTGTTCGACCGGGTCTAACTTTTTACTAAAGTAGGCCACCGGCCGCTCCTTATCCCCATGGGTCTGTGTCAAAACTGACTGGGCGAAACCTCCCACGGCGTGAGTGTAAAGGGTAAATGGTTTCGCATAATCCGGGAGTCCTAATGACGGTGCCGTAACCAGCGCCTGTTTCAGCCCGTCAAAACATCGCCTCAATTCATCCGTCCATATCAATAGGTCCGGGGCATTTGATTTGGTCGCCTCGTACAGTGGTTTAGCCAGCAGCGCAAAATCAAGTATCCAAGTGCGGCAATATCCCGTCATACCTAGGAAGCGCAGCATTTGTCGTTGCCAGCGAGGGCGAGGCAGCTCCATGATAGCGGTCACCCGTCCAGCATCCAATTCTCGTTTTCCATGCAAAATGGCGTGTCCCAAGTAAGTTACAACCTGCCGCACAAACTGAAGTTTTGGTCTGCCTACCTTGTGGCCTTTGGCCGCCAAGGCCTTTAATAGGGCCAAAGAATCCATTTCGCACGCCTCCTTTGAAGGGGAGCAAATCAACAAATCGTCAACGTATTGCAGCAACACTGACCCTCCCTTCAATTCCACATCCGCCAGGTCGCGGTGCAGCGCCCGGGAAAACAGAGTGGGGCTATCTGAAAACCCCTGAGGTAGTACTGTCCAAGTATACTGGCGCCCCCTATGGGTGAAAGCGAATAAGTATTGTGACTCAGGCGCGATGGGCACAGAGAAAAACGCAGAACAAAGGTCGATGACCGTGAAGTATGTTGCGTCCGGTGGAATTGACATCATGAGGGTTTCTCCGTTTGGAACTAGTGGGTGTATGCCCTGTATCACCTTGTTCACCTCCCTTAAATCCTGTACAAACCTCCATTTGTCCTTTGACGGCTTTTTAACTGGCAAAATTGGTGTATTACATGGGCTGTTAGTTTCCACGATAATCTTCTGTTCCACTAGGGATTGAATCACTGGTGCTATGCCTACGTCGGCCTCAGGTCGTAGCTTATACTGTTTTACATTTGGCAAGCGCATCCCCGGCTGCACTGCTATCACTAGAGGTTCGGCGTCTCGCATCCGTCCAACCTCACCGTCGCTTTTGGGCCATAAATTGTCTGGCACCTCCGCTAGGAGGTAATCTGACTCACCCGGGTCCGTCAGCACTGCCCTCATGGCATAGGTGCCCTTAGGAGGCAACTCTGTTGCTTCGAACGTTCCATCCCTCCGTTGTGTCTTGAAGTCAATTGAGAACCCTTCGCCATGTTGGAGCCGTTTCAAAGTCCAACGGCCCTTCTTACTCCGATAACCTTGTAGGGGAACTTCACGTAACCTCCCTACCATCCAACCTACACTTTCCGGCGGCCACCCCTTGGCAGTAGTGAGGGTAACATGGGCGGCCGCTCCTTCGGGGTATCGGGTCAATGCACGCTGACTCGAGGTTAGGACTGCCTCGATTCCTATTCCCTCGCGGCCGATCCACATCCGTGACAAGTGTAGAGGCGTGCGCTCGCCCAGCTTTTCCTTAACCTTTTCTCGATAATTCTCGTCGTCGCCCGTTGCATCATAGTACGCAGTGCAATGGGGTGGACTATCCCTTAAGGTTTTTATCGAAATTTCGTGCAGTTGTAGCCAATCTCGCAGAACTGCGTTGTCCAAACACACATTATCTATGATATGCGTCCAGGTAGCCAGAGCCCCTTCATCCATGCGCCACCAATACACGGTGGGGCCGGGCCGAGACAATGCCGTCATTACCAAGTCGCGTTTAGATTCCGCGACGTCTACGAAAACTCCCTCCTCGGTACATGAGATCTGACAGCCCAAACGGCACAATAAATCCCGTCCCAGCAAATTCGTCGGGGCGGTAGTGGTCATCAAAAAAGCATGTTTAGCCTCCAGCGGGCCGCATGTTACTCGCACTTCCTCCGAAATAGGAAGCGCTTGGGGTAAACCCGAAACACCCAGTATTTGAACGTTCCTGGCCGTAGGGCGCAAAGAGGGCAATTGCCCCTTGTTAATTGTGCTGCGAGTCGCGCCCGTATCTACGAGAAATTCTAATTGTCTTCCCTCCACGTCCAACATCATGGTTGGTTCCTCTGCCGGTGTCATGGTCAAGAGAGGACACTCCTTGGGCGACTCGCCAGCGTCCCGTCAATAGGCCCCTCTATTGTATTGGGGCTGAAACCCCTTACGAGCCTTTGGGCAATCACGTATCCAGTGTCCCATCTGCTTGCAATAATGGCACGGTTCCTGCGGAACCGGTGGTGCGGAGGGCATAGGTCGTCCCTCTACAGCGCCCCTTCCGCCCTGCCGGCGTTCTGGCGGCCCCCAATGTGACTGGTTCACTGGTTGCCACTGCGGCGGACCCCGAGGCGGGGCCCAGTTCCCCCTTGGTCCGTTCTGCATCCCACTATTGGGGGGTGGTCCGGGGTTTTGGAGAAGGGGTCTTGGTGGATACCAATTTTGGGGAGGGGGCCCTTGCACAGTCCAAGTTTGAGGGTTTTGAGGAGGAGGGGGAAGAGGGGGTGGTATTGTCCATTGTTGTTTCACCTCGTTCATATTAATTAGTCCAAAATCTTCCTCAGTACAACCGTCGCAGTTCTCATTTTCGTTGTGGATCCACTCTCCGTTGGGGAATTGGCCCTTATAGAAAAGAGGATAACAACTCCTCCTATGTTCCTCTGGACCTCGAACAGGTCCCCACTTCTGGCACTGTTCGTGTATGTAGTTCTGACTCTGATCCCCCTTTTTATTCTGATTAAATTGAGCCCGTTTCTCTTGGACAAACATTTGCAATATTTCCTCCTTAATATCCTTCTTCTCCTCTAGGGAGGAGCCCGGGCATTGTTCCAGTTTGTCGCATAATTCGTTGGTTGTCATTCCCTTCCAGCCGAAGAGGACGGTCTGTACCTGTTTCTTTAACACCGGCCGAAGCCCCTCGATTAGATATTGATTTACCAATGGTTGGGGTAGCCCTCCCAGCTGCATCGGACCCAGTCCTCCCCAGCGCGCAATGGCCTTTTCCAACCTTTCTCGGTACTCTCCAATTGGTTCTCCTGCCTTTTGTTTTATGGCCCCGATCTTTCCCCAATCCGGACCTCCTGCTGGCAACAGCGCCTGCTCAATAGAATCTAGCAGCAGGACCTTTAGAGCATCCCATTGCGCTTGTGTTAACGGGGGGTTTGCACCAGCCCTTGGGTCTGCCACCGGCCAGTGTGCTCTTTGTCTAGCCCTTTCCCATACCTTGGGTGGGAGCACGGACACTCCCATATGGGTTATGTCTCGATAGTCGCACTCGCCATCCAAAACCCAATTCGACATGGTCGGCACTATCTGCCGTGGATCCTCAATAAGCAAATGTTGAATCCTTGCCCGCATTACAGTTAAAGAGGATTCTTTCCATGGTACTCTTTCCCAAACCCCATGACCTGCTGCGTCAACCCCGATAACTTGTACAGGGCACAATGTTTTCCTTTCCTCTATTTCCTGACATTCCGATGGGGTAGTTTGTGAGGTCCTTTTCCCCTTACAACCTACCAGTGAGGGGTATAACCCATCCGGTCCTATCGGTGGCGGGAACCCTGCGATGTCGGTCCCGTCATCTATTCCGTTAGCCCCGAGTTGTGCAAACGGCCTTCCCTGGCTCGGGTGGTTCTGGGGTATCTGGGGCGCGATGGTAGCGGGGTTATAGGGAGGTGGTAGCGGGGGCGCAGAAAGGATAGGTGGTGCCTGAAACCCCGGGACAGAGCTTAGGACTGGGGCTGGGGAGGGTAGATTGGTCACTGCCTCCCCTCTCGCGGGGTCTGGGTTTTCAACGAGCGGCATCAGTCGCGCGTTGGCCTGCCTCTCTATTTCCTTAAGCGCTTCATCCTGCTCTTTATTCGCCTGTTTCCTCAGACCCTTGAGTTTTGTTACCTCACCGGCCAAGCTGGCCTGTTTCGACTTTGCGTGTCGCTTCATCGCTTCTTCCTTCCACCAGCCAAAGACTTTCCAATAGTCAGGCGGAAAGTGTTTCGTGGCCTGTTCGAACTTTTCTAATGTCTCATACAATACGTCCAATTTTTCCAGCGCAAAAGACCCTCCTTCGGGCCACGGTTCTCCTAAATCCTTCGTCAATGCAACCCATGACTTCCCTGGTCTCACAGCAGCATAGCCATACCTCTTAAACATAAAAAATGCTGGGGTATGTCTAAGCGGTTCACCTGCCTTTACTATCTTATTACCCATACTGTTACCCATCCTAGGAAAATTTAGTTTACCGACGTAGCCTTGTACTCGTGAGGATCGCCCGCCTCGCGTTTACAGCCGTCTACCTAACTCTGAGAGGCTCGCAGTCTTGTACTCGTGAGGTTCGCCCGCCTCGCGTGGTACGGCCGCGCTACCTACTCTCCTGAGAG
>NC_136270.1:112365881-112373381 GCF_964187855.1 Myxine glutinosa
TGCAATTGGGATGTGTCCTTTAAAAACAATAGGACTGAACAGGGGGGCACCCATTAACATCAGGATACCCTGGAGGGAATCAGATTTGGCGTCTATGCAGGAGCGGGTGAGAACCCTGCTGGCTGAACATCCCGGTCAGATACCAGAATTTATGCGGTTGTGGATACAAAATACAGGCGCAGATTGGCGAGACGTCTGCCACATGGGGAAGGCTGTATTGCCCGCGCGGGTGTGGGACCAGGCCAAAGTACACGCACGCTGGCCAAATGTAGCACCGCCCCCGGCCCAAACCGCGGCCCAGACCCTCGCCGATTGGGAGGCCCTGGTCGACTTATTGTTGGCCGGGGTACATACCGCACTGATGCCAGCCGCGGGGCCAGCTTGGAATAAAATATACGGCCTAAAACAGAAGCATGGCGAGGCAGCCCTCGATTGGAAAGAGAGGGTAGAACGAGCAGTGTTAAGGTGGGGAGGACTGGGCCAGGTGCGGGCACAAGATCTCCCTCACGCTGTAGTGAACAACTTTTTTGTAGAAGGAATGAGACCGACAGTTAAGAAGCGCATTCAAACGGCTATGATAGGATGGAGAAACACCCCAACCGACCAACTAGTCGAAGCGGCCGAACAATGTGGCGAGGGCGACGAGAAGAAGGCCGATGTTAAGGACGACATGTTGCAAATGCTCGTCCAGGAGAAACGGGACCGACTCAACCAAAATAAGAAGGGAAATCAAGGCCAAGGACGGGCCCAGAATCGGGACACCAGGTTAGAGCCCAACGAAGAGTGGGGGCGCGACGACGAAAACGAAAATGACGCTGATGACAACGACAATGGACGAGTCGACATGCGGACACAAGGGCCCCCTCCCCAAAATTGGAACCCACAAGGGCCCCCTCCCCAAAATTGGAACCCACAAGGGCCCCCTCCCCAAAACTGGAACATGCAGGGGCCCCCTCCACCGCCGCAGAGCTGGGCCATGCAACCACCCCCTCCACAGACCTGGGCAGTACAAACGCCCCCTCCCCAGAACGGGTATCCACAGGGACCCCCTCCCCAAATCGATGGGCCTCCCCCAAGCTATTGGACCCCAAGCGGAGCAAACGGGAATGGGCCGCCACAATGGGGACAGCGGAACCAACAGCCTGCGAGGCGTCCGACGCAACAGGGTCAGCGCAACAGTAACAGGCATCCCGCATCCACCGCTCCACAAGGGGCGTGCTTCCGTTGCGGACGGATGGGACATTGGAAACGTGATTGCCGGGGGCCCCGCCAGGGATACCCGCCACAGAGAAATCAAGTAGCCTATTGACGGGACGCCGGCGGGCCGCCCGTAGAATGCCCCCTCTTGACTATGACACCAACCGAGGAGCCGACCTGGACACTAGACGTGGATGGGCAACCGGTAGATTTTCTCGTAGATACGGGCGCGACTCACAGTACTATTAACGAAGGGCAGCTACCATCTTTGCGCCCCACTGATAGAGATGTTCAGATAGTGGGAGTTTCAGGCTTGCCCCAAGCGCTTCCCATTTCAGAAGAGGTAAGAGTGGTGTGCGGCCCATTAGAGGCTAGACACGCTTTCTTGATGACTACCACCGCCCCGACTAACTTGTTGGGACGGGATTTACTTTGCCGTTTAGGCTGCCAAATTTCATGTACGGAGCAGGGAGTTTTTGTAGACGTCGCGGAATCCAAACGCGATCTGTTAATGACGGCATTGTCTCGGCCCGGCCCCACCGCATACTGGTGGAGCCTGGAAAAGGGGGCTTTGGCCTCTTGGGCACACGTCCTAGACACAGTATGCTCCCAGAGTGACGGGTTGCGAGATTGGCTGCACGTACACCAAATTACAACAGACATAAAGGACAACCCTCCCCATTGCACGGCCTACTACGATGCTAGGGGCGATGACGACGAATACCGAGGAAAGATAAAGGGGTCAATAGGTAAGAATTCGGACCTAATATTGTCAAATATATGGGTTGGACGGGAGGGAATAGGCGTCGAGGTAACCCTAACCGCGGAACAGCGGGCGTTGTCTCAGTACCCCGCAGGGGTGGACGCCCATGTTACCCTCACCACCGCCAAAGGATGGCCGGCGGAAAGTATAGGATGGATGATGGGGCGTTTGCGAGAAATTCCGTGCAGCGCCATTTATGAAGTGGACCACTGGACAGTGACGATGCTCGACAATGACGAAGGGTATTTGATCACCCTTGAGGAGCAGAGTATAGAAGGAAAATTTGAAGAGACAGACCTGCCCCCAAAGGGCAACCACGTTGTACAAACGGTGTCTCAGGGCCCGGGCGAGTCCGATGACCTCTTGGAGGAGGTTCCGGCCGATTTGTGGTCCCAACACGACAACGATGTCGGGCGAATTCGCGATGCCAAGCCTCTGGTAATACCGGTCCAACCAGGAATGTCCCTCCCAAACGTGAGACAATATAAATTGCGGCACGAGGCCGATGCGGGCATAGAGCCAGTGATTCAATCTTTGGTGAAACAGAAAATAATTGTAGAAACTAACAGCCAATGCAACACACCAATTTTGCCCGTAAAGAAACCAATGCAGGATAAATGGAGGTTCGTGCAGGATTTGAGGGAAGTGAATAAGGTCATACAAGGCATACACCCAGTGGTACCGAACGCGGAAGGCCTTATGACATCTATTCCACCGGACGCAACACATTTTACCGTCATTGACTTATGCTCGGCCTTTTTCTCCGTACCCATCGCACCCGAGTCACAATACTTGTTCGCCTTCACCTTTAGGGGGCGCCAGTTCACCTGGACGGTGTTACCCCAAGGGTTCTCCGACAGCCCCACCCTGTTCTCCCGAGCGTTGCACCGCGATTTGGCAGACGTGGAACTAAAAGGGGGTTCGGTGTTGTTGCAATACATTGACGACTTGTTGATTTGTTCCCCTTCCAAGGAAGCCTGTGAAGTGGACTCCATGGCCCTGCTAAGAGCCTTGGCGGCCAAGGGCCACAAGGTGGGACGGAGAAAGCTCCAATTTGTACGGAAGGTAGTAACCTATTTGGGTCATGCCATTTCACACGGGAAGCGGGAACTGCATGTTGGACGGGTGACCGCCATCATGGAATCGCCACGGCCAAGTACGCAACGACAGATGTTGCGCTTCCTAGGTATGACGGGTTACTGCCGCTCTTGGATAATTGACTACGCGCTACTTGCTAAACCGCTGTACGAAGCCACTAGAGTAGGAGAACCAAACTACTTGGTTTGGACGGACGAATTGATGCGCTGTTTCGAGGGGCTGAAAAAGGCATTGGTAACGGCACCGACTTTAGGACTCCCCGATTATGCGAAACCATTCACCCTTTACACTCATGCAATAAGGGGTTTTGCTCAGTCCGTTTTGACACAGACTCATGGAGATAAGGAACGACCGGTAGCCTACTTTAGTAAAAAGCTGGAACCGGTCGAGCAAGGGTTTCCGGTGTGCCTGCAAGCCGTGGCAGCGGCTAGGTACGCTGTGGAAAGGACAGCGGACATTATGATGGGGCACCCGGTAACGCTACAGGTACCGCACTGCGTCACTTCACTGTTACTACAGCGGACAACACAACATTTGTCGACCACTAGATTAATGCATTACGAAACAGCACTGATTACGGCCGCCAACGTCACCATTAAACGTTGCACTACACTCAACCCGGCCTCACTGATGCCCACCCCAGAGGAGGGCGAACCCCACGTATGTGTCGATGTAGTACAGCAAGTCTCCACGGTACGTCCGGACTTGAAGGACGTTCCCCTCAACGACCCCGATCGTGTGTACTACGTCGATGGGTCGGCTAAACGCGGATGGGACGGCTCTTTGCTATCTGGATACGCGGTGTGTTCAGATAGCGAGACGGTAGAAAGTGGGCGCCTTCCGCCCACATTTTCCGCCCAGCAGGCGGAGCTGTGCGCCTTGACTAGAGCATGCAGCTTGGCGGCGGACCTGGCCGTCAACATTTATACAGATTCAGCATACGCGCACGGGGTAGTTCACGACAAAGGGGCAATCTGGAAGATGCGAGGCTTTCTCACATCCGCGGGTTCGGTCATAAAGAACGGCGAACTGGTTGAAGGGCTACGCCAAAGCATCTTGCTTCCCCGCGCTATCGCGGTAATTAAATGTCGCGGCCACCAAAAGACAGACTCTGACGTCGCCCGAGGCAACGCCAGAGCAGACGCAGCGGCAGGAAAAGCGGCCAACCAACAAATAGGACAGAACATGCCGATGGTAACGCGAGCAAAGGGGGCACACACGCAAACTGCCAACGTACCGACCTCAGGACCTACCCCCTCCCCGCAAATTGGGTGCACCATCATCACCGCCTCACCAACTAATGAGGACGTTATAAAACTTCAAAACGCAGCAACAGCAGCCGAACACAATGACTGGGTAAAAAGAGGGGCCACACGCCCCGGACCAAATGCGATGTGGACCCTTCACGGAAAACCGATAGCACCCAAGGAACTACTGCCTTGGCTGGCACGTATGGGACATCAAAATGGCCATGTGTGCCAGAGGGGGGTGATGGAACAGATAAACTATACCTGGGCGGCACCGGGACTGTCGCGAATCGCATCAGAGGTGTGCCGGTCATGCGCGGTTTGCCAACAACACAACAGGGGGGCACCCCCTAGGCACCCACATAATGCGGGCCATCCTCGGCCAATCGGGCCCTTCTGTCATGTCCAGTTCGATTTTATTAACATGGAACCAAGTATGTCGTTCCGATATGTCCTGGTAATCGTGGACATGTTCACAAAATGGGTCGAGGCCTATCCATGCGTCAAGTCAGACGCCCCGACAGTAGCCAAGCGCCTCGTGCGGGATTTCATGTGCAGATTCGGCATCCCTCAGAAAATTTCGTCAGACAAAGGGGGCCACTTCACGGGAGAGGTGATTAAGGGTATCCTAAAGGCACTGGGCGTGAAACAATCTTTCCATTGCGCTTATCACCCACAATCAGCGGGACTTGTGGAACGCACCAATGGGACGCTGAAACTCAAGGTAGCCAAGATCTGTGCAGACACAGGTTTGAAGTGGCCGGAAGCACTCCCGCTGGCGTTAATGAGTATCCGGTCCACCCCGGGCTGCACCACGGGCCTTTCCCCCCACGAGATATTAATGGGACGACCTATGAGTTTGCCTGTTTCGGCACCGATGGACATGTCCAAACTTGACTTGCCTGTGATGGATGACATGCTTTTAAAGTTTTGCAGAGGATTGTCCAACGTGGCACGCAGAATTCACGCCCGGGTACGAGAGGCGTTGCCTGAACCAACAAGCCACGCCATCCACGACTTCCAGACCGGCGATTACGTGCTCGTAAAACACTTCACCCGCAAGAACGCCTTGGAACCAAGGTGGAAGGGACCAGTCCAGGTGTTGCTGACTACACCAACGGCAGTCTTTTGCGAGGGCAAGACTTCGTGGATCCACGCCACGCACTGTAAGTTGGCCATACAAGCACCAGACACTACACCACAGCAACCACAGTAAGGATGGGCCTAATCATAGGTACAATACTATTGATAGCGACAGCAGCTAGGGGAAACTCCGATTCCAATAGATGCGAAAACAAAACCCGACACCTCACCGTAACATGGGGACAAAGAGTATCACTACCATGTTTCGAACAGAAAGCCCTGCACACAAATTGGGTGAACATAAATTGGCTAGCACTGTCGGCAGGGCCTGGACGCGTTGGCATGGTACTACAAAAGCAACGAGAGTTCCGGGAAGACGGGCAAGCTAGCATTAAGACCTTGGCCCAACCAGGATACCAATGGGGAACCCCTGATTTTAAGCTACAAACACGCACACGCCTAGGGAAAGACATGACCATGCAGGTCCGGTGCAGCGTCTGGACCCCTGGCGCGGCCGGTGGCGAAAAGAACTACATACCATGCATCGAATACATACTCACGCCACAACCCCAGAATAAGGCCCCAAAGAAGGGTGAAAACACATATTGGAAAGTGGCCAGGGAGGTGGCAACAATTCAAAATAGGACACACTGCTGGTCGTGCATGCGCTTTCCCCAAGCAGGCACCACAGGAATACACATGATAGTGCTACCTCTGTCCCTCAATGACCTCTGCTCACAACCTATCGATTCCCCATGTTTAGTCACCACGCTGGAAAGAGAAGGGGTTGACAACGGCAAGAGTTGCAATCGACAATTTAATTATCGCCCGTCAATGATTGCCCATGTGGCCGAGAGGCCTGCCCCCGTCTGGGTCAAACCACAGAAAGGGACGGTCTGCCTCCAGGGTTCCGGCCACTTGCGTATGGGAGAATCAGAATGCGCCTACACTCTCCCCGGGAAGCTGGGACAAGGGAGCTCGGGGATTACATTACGAATAGTACTGCAAGATAAACACAACCACAACACAACGGCTATAACATTCTCTAGGGGGGTTAGTAGGATTAATGGGGTGGTAAAGGGACTCCAGTGCCTATCCACCCACCTGGTCCCACCCCATGGGACAATGTTTATATGCGGCGACAAGGCTTACCCCTATTTACCAAATAATTGGGGGGGCACATGTTATCTGGGTTCAGTCCTTCCTGACGTTGAGATACTGGATGAGCTAGACCCAAAGTCCTTGGACAGGCATTATAAGAGGTCAGTCATGAACGAAGATGGAACCACTAAACTACACGGGAGTCTATGGGAAAAGGTGTTTGGTTTCTTCTTCCCAGGAGCGGGCACAGTCATGGATAGTTTCCGAATAGACAAATTGGCTTTGACCCTAGAAAAGGTGGCAAACGACACCGCTACGGCTCACGACATACTATTGGACACGGTAATTCACATGCGTACAATGGTGATGCAGAATCGGGTGGCTTTGGACATGCTCCTGGCAGAGAAAGGAGGGGTATGCGGAATTATAGAGGGAAAATGTTGCACTTACATACCCGATCCATCTGAAGGAGTGTCAGCCGCAATAGTGAGACTAAGGGAAACTAGCCACGCCCTGACGATCGATCGGATCGCGCGTGAAAATTCTTATACATTTAGCTGGCTCACTGACTGGTTCCAGGGATGGACGGGCACCATAGTGAAGTGGTTATTGACCGCACTGGCTGTGATAATCGGGGTAGTAATTTGGGGGGCACTAATGAAATCTCTAGTCCTCCTCTGTATGAGAAAGTATTTTACAGGATGGAAAGTGAAAAAGCCGCCGACAACGACTATGGCTCTGACCACAGAGGCCGTCGACCTGAACGGGTCCTTCAACAAGGCAGTTGCGACCGGCGCTCCAGAAAATTGCATTGAATTTTGTAATGACTGTGATACTTGTGCGGATCCCATGTGGGAACTGGCTGCTGCCTGTAACGGTGTATGTGATGACTGTGATACTTGTGCTATAAACCCCTTGCGTGTACTGGCTAACGCTGCTTATGTATTACAAGCTGACAGCTGCACGCCCCCTTCCGACCCAACTATGGATCTGATTGCGACACTGGGTCTG
>NC_136270.1:112378381-112418381 GCF_964187855.1 Myxine glutinosa
ACCGCTCCCGATGTTATTTGTTTTATGTGTCTGTTTGTCTTTCTGTGTGATTAATTTTCGCTCTTTCACGAGCCTCGATCTTGTATACAAAAAAAAAACAAACAAAAAAAACAAAAAAACAGATTCACGCCTACAGGATAACCGAATCACAGAATTAATTCTTAAAACTACACATTGACGGTGGGGAGCATTATTTACAAAGACACTATTTGGTAATTACAAAACTAAACCCAGGACCTGTTCTTTTGGGAAACAAAAGCAGAGTTCTTAGAAAAGGGGAAAGGTCATGCACTGCACTGCACCGGTACACCATACCCACGGGTGCTCCGAGACGCACAATTGATATTGCAGTGCAATCTCAGAGCACCAAAAGCACCACCATAAATCACCCAATAAAAAAAACACAAAGCACCATCCAGTGCACAGTTATACAGTTCAAAAAGTCACACTGGCGTCCTCGCTGCACAGCCGATGTTCTGCTGGGGTCGATGTTCTGGGTGTCTTCTTGACTTGCTGCCTATTTGAGATAACAAAAAAACAAAAAGGGCACAAAAGCGTCCACTTTTTTGTTTAATTACGGCCAGCAGGGGCCAACTAGGGTGGGCCACCTGCTTGGCATAGGTGCCACCTTTACCGTGGTCCGCAAGCCAGATTCCCCAGCAGTGGCCATGCCACAGCCGTGTGATCCATGATGTGGTGCTCTGCCACAAACGTGTGGTCCATAAGTGGGCTTGGCCACAAACGTGTGGTCCATAAGTGGGCTTGGCCACAAACGTGTGGTCCATAAGTGGTGTACCGGTCCAGGCAGGCAGGCAGCGGAGGTGCGGGCACACAACTGCTGTGCCTGCACGCTTTCCCCTCAGTGCCCAGAGAGCATGGTCCATAGGTGGGGAAGGAAGACAAAGCAGAGTTAGCGGGGTGCAAGGGCGCAAGGGTACACATCAACACAAGGCAATGCAGAGGTGAGGTGCGCAGGAGAGCGAGCGGAGAAAGCTCGTCCCTACCGTACGGCCCCCCCGTCACCTAATCTACCCCTTGCCCTTACCCCATATTTACACAATTTACAAATCCGTCGCTAACGTCCTGTCTTCCCCATATCTCCCCTAATTCCAAATTCGTCGACAATCGCTCTACCAAATTTGCCATCAATCAATTTATCACCAATCCCTCCAAAGGAGGAAGCGATGGAATAACAAGCACAATGTCACCCGCACGTCATGATGCGTCTTACATACCAGACATTTGCAAAAAATCACATGGTGTGGAGTCTTGTCACCCTGGTGAGTGGATGTAGATGGTGCGAAGAGATTCCAATCCTAACTATACTCGAAATGACGTTAACACTCTTTACACTACCCGGGGTCTTTCCCTGCAAAACCATTGGCCATCTTACACGATGTGGTTCTAAGAACCGAAATCCCATTGACCAAACTGTGGTGCTCACCAATTTGGGGTCTCACTCCCCCGATTCTACTCCCTGTGCCCTCACACAATTTCCGGGCTGGGTCGTGTGGTGCTCCCAGCAGGTCCACTCACCTGCACACCTCCGCCACTGCAGTTGTCTCCGAGCTTACCTGCTCCTTACCCTAACCTACCTGGGGAAGGCCTCTGGCGCTCTAAACCCCCTACCGCCCTCTCTGGTGTCGGGCTACCCGGGTCCGTCCTCCGGATCCTCGGGCCCCATTGAACAACTATACTGGCTCCCAGAGCCTACCTGCGGCCTCATCTGGCCGACATACTAACAGTGGCGGAGTGCTCAACCAATCACACTCACTAACAGGCCACACGTCCAGCCAATTGACTCCACTAATGCACCCAATACAACACTTCCGTGCAACTACTCGCACCACAGATGCCAATATCCAACCACAATTTACCTACTCCTTCTACCTACTTTTAAACTACGCTCCCCAGGTACTCGTGAAGGGGTCCATCTTCCCCAATCACTCCTTCCGCACCAACCACTCCACTCCACATATTCCACACTACTCACTCCACACCATCCATTCCATACTCCACACCATCCATTCCATACTCCATACCATCTATTCCATACTCCATTCACTCCATGCTCCATTCACTCCAGACCATCTATTCCATTCTCCATGTAATCCATACCAGCTATTCCACACAACCATTCTTCATTCACCTGTACTTTCACTTGCACACCTTGTGCCCACACACCTGGTGGCACTTGCACACCTGGTGGCACTTGCACACCTGGTGGCACTTGCACCCTCCTTCCCTCTAGGCACATTCACTCAATACAATACACAATCACACCTTCCACAATACTCTGCTCAATCACTTCCTGCACACACACTGCATCATCTAAGCTGACTACTCCCTTCTAAGATTCGTGCTTCCTAGTCGCCCCTTATACTATTGCACTCCATCATTATTATCCAAACATTATTATCCAAAAACTAAACAAGGGATCCAAGTAAATTTACCATCCCTCAACATCGGGCATCTCCCCCTATCACCCCCAGTCCTCTGGCACTACGAGCCCCCTTCGTTAGAGGTACTGGGTCCTGCCTCGGCATCTAAAGCCGAGGCAATCCATGAGGGCGCCTGCTCGCCGGTGTAGTGTCTTATCCGGTCGGCATGGACGATCCCAGGGAGGGCTCGTGGCCCCATTTTGATCTTAACGACCACGTCACAGACTTGCGACAGGACGACCCCCGGGCCTTGCCAGGGAGAGGTGAGTTTCGGGCACGTACCCTTCCGCCTCCGGGGATTGAAGAACCAAATCTTCATCCCCGGAGTGTACTGACTCCCCTGGCTCCGGTGGTCGTACCTGCGCTTCATCTTGGCCCCCGCCAGATGGAGCTGGCGGCGGGGCTAAGGCATGGACCCTCTCCATGCCTTCCTCCAGGTGACGTGCGTAACCCTCCCTCGGCGGGATATCAGTGGTGTCTGGCACGGGACCGCATAGCAAGTCGGCGGGAGCCCGCAACTCCCGCCCATACATAAGCAACGCGGGACTGCATGCGGTGGCCCCGTGCTGGCTGGTTCGGTAGGCCATTAACAAATACGGGAGATGTTCGTCCCAGTCATCCTGACGGGTGGTGGTGAACAAGGCATTGTTGGACCAATGTTCGATTGAACCTTTCCACCATCCTGTCAGATTGTGGTCTTAAGGGCGTTGTTCGTGTTTTCCTAATTGACAGGAGTCTGCACACATATTTTAGCAATTGACTTTCAAAATTTCGACCCTGATCAGTGTGCAGCTCTTGTGGAATCCCATGCCGACATACAAATCCTTCCACTAAGGCCTGTGCGACTACCCCGGCTTCTTGGTTCGGGAGGGCATAGGCCTACGGCCACTTGGTGAAATAGTCCGTTACAACGAGGATGTACTTATTACCTTGGCGGGTGCGGGGTAGTGGTCCTAGACTATCCATAGCCACCCGCTCAAGGGGGGCCACCACCTGGTGTAACCTCACCTCAAGGGGGGCCTCATCCTCCGTGCTGGTCCCTTTTTAGCAGTACAGGCGTCGCATCTCCGACACCAGTCCTGGATATCGCGCCCCATATTAATCCAATAGAACCTCCGGCGGACCCGAGATGTTGTCTTTGTCCTGCCAAATGGCCGCCGGAGCGGGTACCATGCACCTGTTGTAATATGGTGTTCTTGAATTTATTTGGAACTATCACCAGCCAGGAAGTTCTCTCAGAGGGAACCTCCACCCACTTGCGATATAAGATGTTGCCTGTCAACTCCAGGGTCTGCCACTGAGCCCAATACGCCTTTGTTTGTGCCCCGAGGGGGGTGACCTCTTCCCCCTTTGGTCTTTGTCTAGTAGGAAGACTAGGTCCCCCTGCACCCCCCGGAGATATACTTCTAATCAGTGTTTCTAGATTGGAAAAATGTGTAGAAAATGACTAGCTATGGCCCCAAGCTGAAAAAATGTCCCACATACCATTTTTATGCAAATTACTGCTGCCATTATCAAAAAAACGATTTTTGACATCTCAGCCAATATTGCAGATAATTGAAAAATGAAGGTGTCTAGACCCATGTTTTGAAGGGCATAGATCATGATAGAACTATTCATAACATGATTACATGTGTCTATGGTATACTAGTATGCTAATTAGTGCTTTATTTACAAAATAATCACAGTTTTACGAAATAATAGACTCATATTAAGGTCCGTCTACACAGACGTTAACACAAAGTTTTATTTTTCTAAATATTACAACTGTCAAAATAGTCCTAGCACTCAATGTGACCACTCTTCTCTTGCTTGTTTTAGATAAACATCATTAGCATTAGTGATTCTACACTGAGTCAGTCATCATCATTTTCATCGAAATCGTCAGAGTCAAACTCTTCTTCTCCTTCCTCTTCCTCCTCCTCTTCGTGCTCTCCTGTGTTCAGAAGATCCACCAGTGAGGTTGGTAGGATGGGACCACTGGACCACATTGGTTTCAACAGTCCTTCATCAGTCCTTATCCATCCTTGCTCCTCATAAGGTTTTGGCTTTTCGATGATAGGTTGATCGGCTCTTTTGTACAATGCTACGCGGTGGTTCACACGCTGGATGTGCGGCTTCAGGGCAGACTGGCATGGAGGAAGGCGAGCCAGATCAACCTTGGACTTGGATGTGAGGGTCTTGTCCTCTCCCACCATTTTTCGTAGCAGCTTGGCACGGACAATGTCCACTGATGACTCGCGACTCTGGCCGTACATCACACAGGTGAATTTTTCTAACTGCCTCTCCACCTCAGGGTTGGCATCCCAGTTGTCACCCAGTTCACCGAATGCCCTGTGAAACCTGGGATTCTTCTCCAGCTTTTTCAAGGGCCCGACTTTTCCCTTCCCTTTGAAGGCACTGGTGCAGTCTTCTCCGCTGAACACATAGTACCCCAGGAGAGTGGCACAGTAGTCCTCTCCCAGGGATTCTGCCAGCTGAATTGGTGGAATACAAGGTTGCCCTCTCCTGTCACAATTTGTGGTGTACGATAAGTTGAGACTTCATCCAGGACCTTGGCGAGAGCAGTTTCCAACTCCAAGGCGAAATCGTAGCTCTCAGAGTGTCCAAGCCTGTGTAGTATTGTGGTGAGCTGTTTGCTTCGGAACAGGTGCCTTACAGTCACACAGAGGAGAATGTGCTTTGGTAACTTCCATTTTCCATCTGACACTGCACGGCACAGATCTTGTCCAATGGAGAAGACCAGACGCTTCACCTTTTCTGTCTCGATGCCCTCCTTGCCAGTCATTAGCACGCTGAGAAAGCGGACAAGGTCTGGAGGTAGGATGTCTTCAGGATTGAGCTCCATGTCTTCAGCTGTTGGTGGCCATGGTTGGTCTTTACACTCTCTGAAAGCCTGTAGAATACCCTGGCGAAGTTGGAGGGCAACATTTTGGTTCTTGTTTGTGCTTCCGAGTGTGAATGCTCGTGCGAGAGCATTGGAAACTGTTATGTTTGAGCTGTGCACAAGCCAGAAAGAAATGACATCACATTTGTCATGATCAACCTTCGTGAAGTGGATATGCTCCTCGATTGGGTCATTCTGTAGGCGTTTCAGTAGTTTCTCTGACCGATAATTTGAGTTCTCATATCCATTCAGTTTCAGTTCCTCGACATAGAGCAAGCGCAAGGAAGAAAGCTGTAGAACTTTATTCTGCTGGATGACCTGGGTTTGAATGTGTTCCAGTACTGAGTTGAATGCCTTTTCATGGGCGGCTGACATGCAAGCCTGCTCCTTTGGTGCTTCGGCTCTGTGAATCGCACGCTCATAGTTGTAGAATGCTGTGCGGAAAGCTTTAAAACATGACGGATGGTGTTTGGCCTCACATGCAAAGAGGTCTTTGTTTTTCACCTTTCGATGGAGTCGATAGAGACCCATTTTCTCAGCCCGTGTTTCGATTTGCTCCCATGCATTTTCTTTGTTTTTAAAGGATGGGAAGGTTGTAGGCCTCTCAGTATTGCGATGAGCATCTTTGGTCTCAACTTTCTCACAAAATATACACTCTGGCGGGAAGATGGGTTCAGCAGAACCTCCTGGTTTACGAGGAGAGTGATGCCATGATGAGGTTGATGGCCCTGGTTCTGTATCATCTCCCAGACGATGAAAGTGGCGGACAAAGTGCTTATAACACTTGCTGTGATATCCTACTCTTTCTAGGTCATCAGGAAGAGTTGCCGGGATCTGATCACATACTGATTGCATACGACATGGGGAGTCATGCGGTTGGTTGAGACGTCTATCCCGGATCTTTTGAAGCAGTTGCAGTTTTTCTGAAGCAGATCCTTTAATTTTACGGAGGGGTGTGAAATCCCCATGATCAGACATGGATGGTACATGAAGGATGCATGTAGGAGGAGAGCTTTGGGCTGCAGGTTCTACACTCCGTTTTCTTTTGGGCATGCTTGCTGTCGATGTCTACCATCACTGTTAAATGACAAATAAGAAATCACGAATGATGTTAAAAGTGCCTGTGAAAGGAGGCTCTGAGTTTTCAGTGAGGTAACAGAGGTTCTGAGTCATGTTCTACACTAGGGTACTTTTTAGCTGACTAAACCATGTTTAGTGGCATCAAAAGTGCTAATAGCTAAAACATCTAAATTCTTCCACACTAACGTTAGCTATCTAGGCCAATGAAACATTGTGCTAAGTTACTGTAGCTAGCTCAGCTGTCGTGCCTCTTTCTGGTTCAATTCATATACAGAAGTCAACAGATATGTCTCATGTTTGGCATTAACAAAAGTTTAAGTTACACCGACATTAGGAACATACTGTACATAGATGAGGCTAGCTTTAACGTTAGCTAACATGGTGCTAGCTGGCTCAGCTGTTATTCTGCCTGTTTATGATTTCATGCAGAAACTGAAGTCAAGAGTGTGAGTAACATTATAGTTAGCATCTTACCTGGCTAGATTGGAGGATGAATACCAAGAACAACACACAGATGGAATGGAAGACTGAACTTTCAACTGAGGTATTCAATAACATCAACGTTACCAATTGATACGAGCGCGCGACATTACCAATTGATACGAGCGCGCGAGCGCGCATGTTACATGGATGGAAATGTAAAATGGCAGCTATAGCAGCACTAATTTGGATCTCTAGTCTGTCATTTCTGCACTGTGATTGGATAACATAAAAAAATATGTTTGGGAGTTAACAGCAGGAGTTGGTAGATTTTACGTGGGCTGGGTGAGAAACCTTTAAATAAGCAAGTGAAAATCTCTCGCAATACAAAGTCAATGGTGGGAAGAAAAGTTGAGTGGTACCAATGTTACTGCCAATGTCCCGCCCCTATGCAAGACTCAGGAGCATCTTGTTGACATTTAACCTTGAAAATACCTGGGTTTAGACCCCTTATGTACCATGTTAAGTTATCTGCAGTATTAACGTATCCTTATCATTTGTAAAACTGATTATTTTGTAATTACAGCATTAATATGCATACTAGTATACCATAGACACATGTAATCATGTTATGAATAGTTCTATCATGATCTATGCCCTTCAAAACATGGGTCTAGACACCTTCATTTTTCAATTATCTGCAATATTGGCTGAGATATGTCAAAAATCGTTTTTTTGATAATGGCAGCAGTAATTTGCATAAAAATGGTATGTGGGACATTTTTTCAGCTTGGGGCCATAGCTAGTCATTTTCTACACATTTTTTCCAATCTAGAAACACTGATTAGAAGTATATCTCCGGGGGGTGCAGGGGGACCTAGTCTTCCTACTAGACTAGAGGGAACCTCCACCCACTTGCGATATAAGATGTTATCCTTCAATTCCAGGGTCTGCCACTGAGCCCAATATGCCTTTGTTGGTGCCCCCAGGGGGGTGACCTCTTCCCCAGTAGGTCTTTGCCCCAATCTGACCCATTCGTACACCGGTCCCAGGACGGGGTCCTACCGCTGGGCCGTGCTCCATGCCAAAATTCCAAATTCTTCATCGGCGGTTAGTGGCAAAATTGGCCCTCTCACCCGGGTTGCACGGACGAGGATAGGGGCGGAATCGCCCAATTGCTCCCTCTCCTCATGACTCGCACAAAATTTACAGTTTTCCCCGAGACAAGGACGCCGAGAGAGTGCATCGGCATTCCCATGTCCCTTCCCGGCCCTATGGGTCACATTAAAATCGTACTGCTGCAACTTTTCCAATCACCTTTCAATTTGGCCCTCCGGTTCCTTGAACCGAAGGAGCCATTGCAAGGAGGAATGGTCAGTTCGAAACAAAAATTTCCGCCCGTACAAGTACGGGTGGAAATGGTTCATGGCAGCCAGTATAGCCAATAGCTCCTTGCGGGTGACGCAATAATTTCGCTCGGGCCTACTCAAGGCCCGACTATAATAAGCAATCACTCTCTCCAAGCCCTCCTGTGTCTGCGACAAAACTGCGCCCAATCCTTCCTGGCTTGCATCTGTGTCCAGCGTAAAGGTCCCGGCACTAGTGGGGTAAGCTAGAATGGATGCGGATGTCAAACACCCCTTCAATTTTAGGAAGGCCTCTTGGCACTCCCTTGTACAATTAAATCGCGTCCCCTTCTCTGTAAGCCGGTGAAGGGGCCGGGCCAACTCTGCAAATTTCGCCACGAAGCGCCAGTAGTAGGAGCAGAGTCCCAAAAATCCCCGTACCTCCTTGATGGTACGTGGTGCGGGCCACTCCTCTACCACTGTCATTTTGCCTGGGTCTGTTTTTACCCCCTCGCGACCGATAACGTGACCTAGATAGGCCACCTCTCTTGCGAACAAAGTACATTTGCTAGGACTCAATTTCAGCCCTGCCTGTCTGAGGCACCCAAACACCTGGTCCAAATTAGCTATGGCTTGGGGAAATGTTTTCGCATGTACCAGGACGTCATCCAGGTACACCAGGCATGATTGCCATGGCATGCCGCCGAGTACATGCTCCATCAATCGTTCAAAGGTGGCGGAGGCGTTACACAAACCAAACGGCATCACAGTGAACTGATACAGCCCCTTACCTGTGGAAAATGCCGTTTTCGCCTTCCCTGCCCTATCCATCTCCACCTGTCAATACCCACTCTTGAGGTCTAAAGTTGAAAACCAATTTGAGCCCGCAACGGCATCGAGGGTATCGTCAATTCTTGGCAGGGGATATGAGTCCTTGAGTGTCACGTTGTTTAGCTGGCGATAGTCCACGCAGAAACGCGTGGTCCCATCTTTCTTTTTGACCAGCACAACAGGTGACATCCAAGGACTTCCCGAGGGCTCGATGACACCTGCATCGAGCATTTTTCTACCTGCTCGTCAGCTTCCTCCCTCTTGCTCCAAGGGAGCCGTCGGGCGGGCTGACGAATAGGCCGGGCCTCACCGGTGTGGATCTGATGCTTCACCAGGCCCGTACATCCAATATCCTCAGGGGACAAGAAGATATCCAAATGGGATCCAATTAATTTGTGTAAGGCCTCCCTCTGGGTACCTCCCAACTCTACGCTACTTCGATTTACCATCTCGCAAATGGGATCGGGCCAATTCCTAGTACTTATTGAAGGTTCCCCTGGGGCCGGCTCGGCTGGACGTTCTCAACCCTCACTGCCGTGACTTCCTTAACTGGGGTGCAGCCAGCTAAACACATGCCCCTTACTATAGTGCGTGGTTTTGTCCGAATATTAATTACACGGACGGCCACCACCGGCCCGTCTGTTTTAACGAGGGTGCGGCCCACGATTAAACCCGGGATGGACTGCGCTGCCACCGGTTCAACCAGGCCGCAGGGCTCCTGCCATGTTGGGCGAGCTGACCATCGGGCCGGCACTATGGCCTCGGCCCTCGGAGGGATGGTCATGGCCTCAGAAGCCTCTAGCTCCGTCCTCTCGGCCGTGCTCACCCCCTCCAATGGTAGCTCCTCTTTACTCCCACTTGCAGGGTCCCCTGGCACAAATAGATTTTACAACCGCTGGCAGTCAACAAATCCAACCCTATTAAGCATGGGTCGCACACACCTCCGCCACCAAAACTTATATCTCCCTCTTTACCGACCCCAACTTGAGGGTTACAAAACCACGCCCTATGATCGGGGCCGTTACCCCGGTAACCAGCTGCAAACTATAATTTTTCCAGACGCTGGATTTTATCCCAGCCGTCTGCACTCGAATTAAGGATCACAGGGCTGATGATCGTGGCGCTAGCTCCTGTGTCCACTACGGTGTCTACCCTCACGCTGGCAATTTTGCACCGAATTGTGAGGCTACCTGTACCAATTTGGCCACAATAGATGACCTGTCGCGTCAATGAGGGCTCTTCTCCATCCCCTACTGCCGAACACCGCCCTGCATGCTCGGCACACTCTAGTTTCCCGGGCCCTGGCGGGGGGGGGGGGGGGGGGGGTCGGCTAGTCTGACCCGCACAGGGCGGAGTTGTTGGTATCAGCTGCCGGGGTGCATCCCGGTGGCGTGGAGCTCGACACTCCCACGCACAGTGACCCATCCGACCACAATTATAGCACCTCACCTGGTAAGGTGCTTGCCTCCGGAATTCCAAATTCCCCCCCCCTGAATGTCCGAATTGGGGCATTTGATCGTGGCCCACCGTGGGCCACCTCCGGGGCCGCCTGCCATGGTCCAGCTTCCGCCAGACGCTGGTTCACCAGCCTCCGGACCATGCTCTCCAGAGGTCAGGACCCCTAGCGGGGCCACCACCCATCACGGGCCCGACCTGGCGCACCGCCACGGCGTGGCGCTCGCCTGCGGCCTCGCTGCTTCCCAACGAGACGCAGCGTCAGCCGCCTGGCTCAAGGTATGCGGGCGCCACATGGCAAGCTGTTGTCGGAGCTCCGGATCCGGGAAGGCCTGGATAAAGTGATCCAGCACCAGGCTTTCCTGGGAACTCGCTGCCATGTCAGCGTGTGCAATCCCGACTGCACGGCGAATGCCATCGGCAAGTTCAACGATGGTCTCCTGGGGCTTGCGTTTTCGCTGCGCGAGCTGAGCTTTAACAAGCTCGCTCTGCTGTTCAATGCCGAAACGATTAATTAAGGCTGCATGGAGGGCTGGCAGGGTGAGAGCACCTGGCGGTAACGCCGTCAGCACGTCCGCCGCCACGCAGTGCCCCCACAAGGTGTACTCCACCTTCATCCGGGTTCCAACCGTTACCCCTACACACATACCAGGTACGCCCGCAGATCACTCTTGCCGTCATACGACGCAAACTGGACCTTGTGGGTGCCCGAAGGCCGGACCTCATGCGTCGCTCCTTGCGGGGTTAGCGCGGGGCCGAACCGTTCGGGCCCCCACAGTACACTATTCCCAGGGGTCTCTCGTGCATGCCCTGTCCCTCTGAAAACTACCCGTCGGTGTTGATGCCTGGGTTGCCCCTCCGCAACCCGCTACCCACTCCATACCCGCACACCCTTGCTCACCAATACCTCTTGCACTCCCCATGGTCGGACATCCTTGCACGCATCCTCTTTCCACGCACTCTGCACCAGTCGCACACCTCACCAGCGGCCTCTCACGAACGCCCGGGTCTAGACCAACACCCAAGCTCGCTGAATCTCCCCTCACACCATATACATTTCCGAGCATATCGTCACTCACCTCGGCGCCTCTTCTCCTTCACTCCTCCTTCACCACCACCACCTGCAAACTCTTTATTTGGTCAGTAAGCACATCATCATGCTGTGAGCACAGACCTTGCACATAATCCATCACTTCCTCCTTCAGCTCCTTCTTCGTTTCCCTCCGTCTCTTTTTAATTTCACTCACTCCTTCTTCCACCTCCTCTAACTTCTGTTTCACCTCTTTTATTTCCCGGTGCGCCCCCTCGATTTCTTCCTCTAGCGCCACCTTGGTCGTCTCCATATGTTTCCTGACTTCCCGTTCTTTCGTCTCCAATGTCCGTCACCTCGTCCAACCTCTTTGTCAACCCCTCATGTACCATCTGACATTCTTTCTTGGTCGCCATTAATTCCTTCTTTATCTCTTTTTGCATCGCTTTCAACCCCCCTATTACCACCGTGTTCTTTTCTACCTGCTCCTCTAACTCCTTTTGTCCCACTGTCAGCTGCTCTACTCCTCGCGTCAGGTCTTCTATGCCCCCCTGTAACCTAGCCATGCTGTTCCTCACATCTTTCTCCATTTGCTCCTCACCCCGCTTTGCCTCGCCGCGTACCCCCGCGACCTCTCCGCTCACACAGCGCCTTATATCCTCCCCCATCTCTCCTATTTCCTTGGTGGATGCCGCCCTCATCTGTTCCAGCTCCCCCTTGTGGGTGTCCAATTTGGTTTCCAGCCCAATTTTTACCTCCTCTATCTGCTCCCCCATTCGTTTGATTTCCCGGGCGGATTGCTCCCCTATTTCCCTTAATTTGCCTTCCATATTGTTTTCTAACCCCTCTAACCCATTCTTTACCCCTTCCATTTGGTTCTTCTCGGTGGCCATCCTATTTTCCAAATCCCGTTAACCCGTCCTTCATTTCCCCAATTTGGCTACCCACGTCCTCCAATTGGCCCCCTAATTTGCATTCTAGCCCCACAATTTAGCTTTCTAATCGCTCCCCCATTCTACTTTCCAAATCACTCAACCCGTCTCTCAATCCCGCAATTTGGTTTCCCATCTCGTTTCTCAATCCTCCAATTTAGTTTCCCATCTCGTTTTTCAATTGCTCACTGGTACCCCTTGCTTCGTCCCTCTGCATTTCTATAGATGCTCATAGTTGTTCTAGGAGCACATACAGGTCCCAACCCGCTGGCACCGTGGGCTTGGCTCTCGCCGCCATCTTGTGCAACCGCTACCACGTGCGAGGTGCCGCCATCTTGTGCGCCTGCGACCCCCACTGTAACACCTTCCTCAACCCCCTCTTCCATTACTCCCACTGCCTCCCTGGGGTCCTGGGTTGACTCTAACCCCTCTTCTATCTCCCCCACTGGCATCCGACCGCCTTGATCATCCATGGCATGATATAATTTGGTTTTTTAATACTAGATTTCGGCCGCTCCTAATTTTGAACAATTTTTTTAGATGGATTACAAATTTGGTTCGGGTCCAATCCCTCTCCTGACACCAATTGTTATGGATCTTGGTTACGGCACTCCTCTTACCGAGGGGGGTTTAATCCCCTCGTCAATTACACTGGCTGTCCGAGTCCTAGAAGATATCGCGCTCTTTTGCGGGATTGAGGTTGACCAGGGTGACTGGTCAATAGAGTCCCAGATACCTTCGCCAACCTCTCCGCAAAGCAGGACGATACTCCTGCTCGAGCCACGGACAAGATGGAAGATTGCCGAGTGGTTTAGCAATCCGCAGCTCGAGCCGTCAACAAAGGGACAAAACCCGATTTAAAGCGGTTGGCCAAATCGTGCCACAGGTACTCAATGGGGAAAAGACTAAAGCGACCAGTTGAGAGGAAGCAAAGAATAAGAAGGGTAAAGGAAGAACAAATATGGTTTATTAACTATCTAAAAGAGGAAACGAAAGAAGGGAATATACAAGAAGAGGAAATAAAAGGACATCGGGCAACCTTATACACTCTTATATAACATGCCCAGGACAAACAGACAGACTCACACGAACGGTAGCTGGTAGGGGAGGAAGGTCCAGGCAGATGGTTCCAGGCGATGGGATGGTCCAGGCTCCGGGTCGAAGAATGGCTGGCAGCTCAACGCGTCGTTGGCGCGTGACCGGACCCTACAAACGTGAGGGGCTGGAATGCGCGTACATACAGCATGCCGAACGCTCTCAAAACCATGGCAGTTCGTATCGAAAACGATCGTCCCAAATGATCCTCCGCGCAATGTGTCTTATATTCGCTGCCTCTGCGCTGTTCCCACAAGTTTGCCGATCTTCCCCGCATCTGCTCTCTCGCTCATCTCCGTAAAAAGGCTTCGTGCTCGCGCTTTTATTACGAGCCTCGCGTATCACGCCGCGTCCGCTTTGCTCCGCCTACCGGTGAACACGCCTCGGCCCGGATTGGTCACGAGGGTTCATCAGTACCTCCCCTCATGATGCGTTGATGGGGCCACGCCTGTGTTCCTGGCCGCTCCTCCCTTTTTCTCCCACTCTGACCGCGTACGTAATGGCGGCGGCAGGAACAAACCAAAAGGGAGCGACGCTGCTGGCAATGGCGGCTTGGGGCGAGCTTTAGCTCCAAGGCAGCGAACGCTGCAATATGGCTACTGGCACTTTGGAGAGAGAGAGAGAGAGAGATTGGGGATAATTGAAGGGGCCTAAGTTATTTGATTAATACAACGCAGTCAAACTATTGGAAACAGATCCTTACCTGAAACACATACTAATGAAATAACTACAGGAGGTTCCTATGGTGTCCTACGTGTTGTACATGGCCTAATTAGGGTGCAACCTTTACAAAGGGGGATATTTACAAGAATTATTATTTTACCAAGTGAAGGTTATAAAAACCGTAACAATATTATATCAAGCTGTCCATTTACATCCTTATGCAAATATTAACTTTTCTAACTTTTGATGTACCCATGATAGGAACAAACTATAAATGGTACATTAAACCATAATTCATAAAATTTCCACTCCATACAATTCAAATTTTAGGCTTCAACATAACCGCCATTTTTCGATATACATGGTCCAATCCTATTTTCCAACTCGTTGAAAACATTCTCCAGTTGCTGCTGAGTAATTTAAGCTCATCCAAAGTAAGCCTTAAGCTCATCCAAAGTAAGCCTTAAGCTCATCCAAAGAATGTAGTTTTGATGAGTAAACAGCCGTTTGACATCATCCCGTAAAATGTAGTCCAATCAGGTGAACAGGTCAGGTGAACAAGGTGATCCAGCAGTTGGTCCATGTTTACCGAATCACTTGTGTCGCACATTCACTATTCTTCGAACCGTCGCACATTCGAAGCATCGTGGCAAAGATCCGGGTCTTGCAGGTACAAGGTGAGATGTGAAAGATTTCATCATCGTAGTTTGGGAACCAAATACTGCAATTGTGGTTATTGACTTATTTTCCACTGATGGAGAAGTTGCCTAATCAGAAAATGTCAACTTGTCAATAAACTCAGGTGAATTCTGCATTTAAAAACAACATTAACAAAACTTGATGAAAAAAAAATGTGATGAATTATTATGCTTTCATATGCCATTTACAGTTTGTTTCCATCAAGTGCACATCAAAAGTTATAAAAGCTTATCAAAGTTGCATAAGGACTTAATGGACATCCTATCCTGTCCTTGCACAAGGACTTTATGTTTATATGTATACATAAATAGTATATTTATGTATACAATATATATTTATATATTTATTTTAAAATATATTTATTTATATTATATTTTTAAATTTAAAAATTTAAATTTAAAAATTTAAAAATTTAAATTTAAAATTATTTATTAAATATTTATTAAATATATAAATAGTATACACTCACCATTAAGTCAAGGCAATTAGGATCCACAATCCATTATTCAAAAACAAAACAGAAGAGCACAGCCAACCAAGAATCGTATGAAGTCCTACATTTGCAGCAAACAGTACAGAACAGATCTGATCTCAGACGCAGTTTCATCCATAAATTCATACTACTCAGGGCTTATTCCCAGATGTGGCACATGGCTTAATTGTATTCCCTTTGAAACCCTCATCCAGTCAACATGCGAAAGACATTTAAAAATTTGGGATCTCCACTGTCCGTACCTATAGCTGACCTCTTCGTGGAACAATTTACATAAATGATATTAGAGACTGATGCAAATTGGCTGCTGTAATATTGAAGGATATGGTGATGGGAACATTCGCTATTGCACATCAGTTGACCACTTTCTTAAGCAAACAGTGTTGCTCATACACTAGCATCTCGGGCATGGATCGTCTCATCACCCAGGAATGCTGTTACCAAGGAAATAAGACAGGTGCAGAAAACTCCGCAAGAGAATGGAATGCCAGGAGATTACTCCCAGGACGTCAAAACGTAAGGAGGAGTACACAATTGGGCATTGTGTGCTTTGAACACACCTTTCAGGATGAATTGGTGGAATATTCCTTGGTGCACAGATTGGCGAGACATATAACTATGCATGAGTTGCAGCATCATTACATAATTAAGACAACATCCTCATTGCCAACAAATCTTGACTCGTGTATTGCCCCACACGCAAGGGATGCCTCAAGCCTTATGTTGGTGAAACTGGGAGGCATTTGATAGAACGAATGGAAGAACACAGCAGGGTAATACAGCTAGGCAGCAATCGCACTTCATTGCAGACAATCTGGCAAAGTGGAACTCACATCCTGAATAAGACGCCCATTAGACATCAGATATTTCTCGTTGAGGAATGGCAAGCCAAAGGCCGGGAAGGTGGTCTGACTGGTGAAACAACACGCGTACCTATTCAATACACATCACAAAGAGAAGAAATTGGATGGTGGAAGGCACAAATGAAGGATACATAGTACAGACAAAGCTACATCACTCACACACCTCTGCCCAGTCCATCACCACCAGGCACCAATTTGATTCTTACACCTGCATGAAGAAGTAAATGTGTTTTATTTGCCAGATGTAGGGCGCCCCTTTATATAAACTTTTCCAGAGCATTACTTGGTTCCTCCTCAGAACACAAGGGTAGTCCAGCATGCACACGAGATTTTTTAAACGCCCCTTATTTTCTATTGTTTGGCATTTTCTACAAGCTATGGAATGTCCCTTCTATTCTATACTTTGCCACATACCCTTATGTAAAGGGGCCTTTTCTATGCCCCTGGCATTTTACCCAAGAATGTCCCTTCTTTTTTATACTTTGTCACATCGCACATACCCTTATATAAAGGGGCCTCCTTTTCTATGCCCCTGGCATTTTACCCAAGAATGTCCCTTCTTTTTCTATAGTTTGCCACATAGCACATCCCATATAAAGGGGCCTTTTCTATGCCCTTGGCATTTTTCACAAGATACATTTTAATTACAAACAAAATGCATTTGTTCACTGTGCAAGACTTTATTCAAGACAATTTAAAAGACTTGAAAAAGTAAGGGGAAAAAAATATTCAACCCAGACAGAATTTGAACCAACAATCCTCAGCTTCAGAGTCTGATGCTTTATCCATAAGGCCAGCACATTAGATTTGTGTAATAGTATTTTGAAGAGTTATAAAGTGTGTATATATATTTTTACATATTTATTTATGTGTATATATTTATATATATTTAATTTTAAAGCAAAAACGATAGCAATTAGGTGGAATTTGTTTCGACAGCCATTAACTAGACCTATTGGCCAATGTAGATCTTCCAAGTTTCAGCTAGTTTCTATGTATAGTCCTTGAGATATGAGCGCCAACACATTTTGGGCGGACGGACAGACAGACACGTATTTGAGGGTTTTCGAAATATAACTCAAGAATGCATAAACGGACGTTGCTGAAATTTGGAACACATGACCTCAACGTACAAAGCATTTACTTCTAAAATTTGCAGCCAATTTCGTCCAGTGGAAGCCGAGAAACATTTTCAGTCCCCATGTAAAAGCTGCATACAGAGAAACAATCCCTTATATAAAGGGAGGGGCGCTTTGCGCCTCACTCCTTATTGTGACATGTGACTGGAATATGTTTGCATTGAGAGTAAAATTGTGGCACTTGCCAGAGCTCTGATGGAGACCTAGAAAGGTTAATGGGTTATGGATGAAACATTGCCCAAGAAAAGCTCTAATCTCTCCCGTTGCATGAAATATTGGTGTAATTACTTAGCACCATTCTTGGTTGTATTTGTGTCGCTTCTGGATAACTCCGAGAAGATTGCATGTCTTTAAGAGACTACGATTTCCAGTCGCCTCAGAACTTCCCATGGGATCCCATATGCAAAAGCCCAAGTGTGAGCGGGTACTGTGCTGGCGGTTACTGTGCTGGCGGTTATGTGACAGACCTTAGTCAGTCCGCCGAGAAGAACGAACATCACGTACCGTAACCACATCTGAGGTTGAACACAGATAACAAATCTGAGCTGGCCAAATGGCTCAGCAGTCTTATGCCACCATTAGACCGGAGAGAATGTCAGCACATGGTTTCTTATAGAAATGGCCTTTAGTGGCAGTGATAAAAATGCAAGTATTTACAACGGCAGGCAAACAGGTATTTACAAGTATAGAAAACAATGAAATGATATACCCTCGGACCCCGCTATTCATGGGGGATATGTTCCTGGAAAATCCACAAATAGTGAAACCGTGAATAGCGGGGCATTGTTTCAATGTAAAAAGGGGGGGATAGGTTCCAGAGTTGCGAAAATCCACGAATAAAGAAGACCAAACCGCGAATGGAGAGGAAAAATCCACAAATGGAGAGGCAAATCCCACAAATGTCGACAATCCGCGAAGGTCGACGAAAATCCCACGAATGTATGCCGTGGCATTGTTTCAATGCCCCTGAAAAACTGAGAATTCGCAGAACACGGCCACAAATAGGAAAAAAAACCCGACATTTTGTGGACCATGGCCGCGGATAGAAAAAAAAATACCGTGAATTCGCGTGATACTTTCCCACGAATAGAGAAACGGGTCACATTTTATCACCCGCGAATACGCAGAACCCACAAATAGCAAAACCATGAATAGCGGGATCCCACAGTATATGTTCAACAATTACAGCGCGTATACATTCTCCCTTATCCCCTACACCTACAGCCTACACGACAGACTCGCCCTCAACACCTTATATCAATGATTTAACACTCTACAGTACAATGTGCCGGCATCATGCATCCATCGTGGAAGGGAGATGGGTGATTTGCAAGGAATGATGGGCTGAATTATTGGATACCAAGATGAGCTGAGATAGAAAGAAATAGATGCGGACAGGATGTACGCCATGCACACCTTACAATTGTTGACTCTGGCTCTCATGTCCTGACTGAAACTAGCACCCTCTGCCCTTGCTCCTCTGCTGCACCTTGCACAGCCGTGGCACTGTTGTTTCCCCGTGCTATAGTGAGGTCACCTGTGGCACGTATCTAATGTGTCTCCTGACATCGCACTCGGGCATTGTAGATGAGGCATACAGTCCAGCAACTGAACTATCTGACATGAGAACATAAAAGCGAATGTGTGCATGGGCAGAAGGAGAAGAAATAAGGAAGAAAGCGAAAGGACGGAAACAGAAAATGCAGGAAATAATGAATGATGAAGACAAATGGTGTGATTAGATACTAATGGCAAAACGCAAATGAAAAAATTAATGTGAGCGAACAAAGTGAAGCAAAAGGAATGACAGAAGAACACAAAGTGGGACAGATGAGAAGGCCCTCACATTCATGCGATTAATAATAACACTCCCAACAGAGTCCATAACCTTCTCGAACTGCAAATCTCTCCGGTCCTCCCAGTCTGCTCTGTTGACACCCCCCCCCCCTTTGTTACGTGGTACCTGCTCGTCACCTATATCAAGCAGAAAAATACCAATTTTTTGGAGAAAAATGACACTTTTAAAAATAAAAAGACAAATATATAATACAGGGTGTCCCAAAGGTAGTGCGGTGATCTGTTGCCTTGTTGTGCATGAACAATTTAATTTCCATTTGTAAAGTAGAGTTCAACAATTGCAGCACGTTCTTGATCTGCCCATCTATTCATGGTAAATCTCCAAGGTTAAAGCCTAAATCTGGGGAGGCGGGGGGGGGGGGGGGGGGGGGAAATCACATTGTGTAAAAACCGAAGGAAGTATAGAGGTATGCCTCATTTGGGATCATTCAAGTAGGTTTTACTCAGCAAGAACTGAACAACCTTTCAGGAGGGCAGCAGGCAGGTAGGCGAACCTTTCAGGAAGGCAGCAGGCAGGTAGGCAGTCTTTGTCTTCTGCCGACTCCTCTCCGGCCCTGCTCCCCCTGTTCTGTCTGTGCTCTGCCCCCCCCCACCCCCCACCCCCAAATATTCCTGCAGGGCGCACAAGATCTGCCAGCAACCCTATTCTGGTGAAACTGCCAAAATCAAGAACCTCTGCTCACCTTCACTCCTTCATTCCTCTTTTCTCCCACCTCTGGAACAAACTCCCCCACTCCCTTCAATCCCTCTCCTCCCTCCAGGTCTTTAAAATAGCTGTTCACCACCATCTCTTATCTACCCCCATCCAAAACCTTGATCTTTTCTACCTCCGTTAAAACACCCCAAATACAACAACACAACATGCATTTTAAAGGCCATTTTCCCTACGAGAGCGGGGGTTAGCCTTGCGGTCCCCATGACAATCTTCTCCATTTTGCCCTATTTTCTGCATCTCTCCTTGTTAACCCCCTTGCCCGCATTTGTTCCTCCACCATCTTTAGCCAAGTCTTTCTCGGTCTTCCCCATCCTCTACTTCCTTCTACATTCATTTCCATCACTCTTCTCAACCAGTCACTTTCATCCTTCCTCAACACATGACCAAACCATCTCAACCTGTTCCTCTTCACAGCATCAATCACAGGCTCTATTCGCATCATCTTTCGCAATTCATCATTTGTCTTCCTCTCTCTCAACGATACTCCGCACATCCGTCGAACTATTCGCATTTCCACCCTTTCCAACCTTCGTTGCTGCTCTACGTTCATTACCCATGTCTCGCTCCCACAAATCATAACACTTCTCACACATGCAGCATACACCTTTCCCTTCAGCTTCAACGACACTCCCCTCATCATCAGCACGCCACTCAGTTCCCGAAACTTCTTCCATGCACATCTCACTCCAGCAACCGTTGCCGAGTCTGATCCACCTTCTCCATTCAGCATGTCTCCGAGGTAGCAAAATGTTTTCACACCTTCCAGCTTCATGCAGTCTCCAAGATCCAACTCAACATTTCCTCCATCTGCAGCTCCCTCTGTCACACCGCACACCTTACATTTGAATGTAGCTGCCACACTGGTTAATGACCCTCTCAGACCACTACATTTTTGATGAACCCACTCAGCGCACATTGTACATTGAATGGAGTTCACTCCGACACCCTTCCTACACACAGCACAGGGCCACTTCCCAGTTCTTTCCACCTCACCACATGCTTTACCACTTGCCATCACCTTCGTCTTTCCGATATTCACCTTCAGACCTTTTGTCTCCATACATTCCTTCCACTTGTTCATCTTTTCCTTCAGTCCATCCATACTTTCCGCAATCAACACCAGATCATCTGCATACAACTCCCATGGTAAACCCTCCTTTACGTTCTGAACCAGCACCTCCATCACAGCTACAAATAGTAGTGGACTTAGTACTTAGTACCCTGATGCACTCCCACCTTCACCTCAAACTCACCACTGTTCCCGTCCTTCGTCCTTACAGCTGTGCGCGCCCTTTTGTACATTGCCATCACTACTCTGATCAACCATTCCTCCATTCCTAACTTCCGCAATGCCCATGTCAATACTTTGCGTGGAACCCTATCGAATGCTTTCTCCAGATCAACAAACCCAAGAAACAACTTCTTCCTCTTCTCCATGTACTTCTCCTGCAACTGCCTCACAATGAAAAGCACGTCTGTCGTTCCTCTTCCTGGCATAAAACCAAACTGCATTTCGTCGATCTTCACTTTCTTCCTTATCCTCCTCTCCAACACCCTTTCCAATACCTTCATTCCATGCTCCAATAACTTTATCGCTCGTTACGAGCCACACTCTAGAGCAGGGGTCAGGAACCTTTTTGACTGGGAGAGCCATAAAAGCCAAATATTTCTAAATATATTTCATTGAGAGCCATATAGTATTTTTAACGTATAATAAATTAAATATGTCTTACTTTTAATGCGACTTCTGGTGCTGCATGGTTTTGCTGATGGCCTTGTAGTCTGGTTCATACGTGGTGAGGTTGAGCTTCATGCAGGCGTTGAGGCTTCCATCAGTTAAACGTGAGCGTAGGTTGGTCTTAATGTTCCTCATATGCGAGAATGACTGCTCACATGCATATGTAGAGCCAAACATGGTCAATACGGCAATACTCACACGCTGCATTGTGTGGTATGTCACAGGAAGCTCGTTCCATGTTTTAAGAATCAGCTGGTCTTCAGGTTGAAGATTTTTCATTTCTGTCCACTTGTGTTCCCTCGCCAGCTCTGCTCGCTGTCGCGCAAGACTTTCCAACTCTCCATTAAGTGACTTGAACTTACTCATCCACATGTCTGATGCCTTCAGGTCAGCAACTTCCAGCTCAAAGTCTCCGATAGAGACCCCGGGGATGCATGTCAGGTCGATTTTGTCCACTGCACACTCATGTGGATGAGTGATGAACTTGAAAAGACCAGTGCGCGCACGAAATTCTCCAAAACGTGCTTTGAATGACTGCAGGAGATTGGACGTAAAGCCAGCTAGCTGCTGGAGATCCAGATGTTGAGTGGAGTCACTTGCTAAGCATGCATCTCTAAATTGTTGCAGTCTTTCAAAGTGCAGAAGACGACCTGTTTCAATGTCCCTGAGAAAGACTTCCAGCTTGCTTTCAAATGCAAACACTGCTTGTTGAAGGGATGAGATTGTATTTCCAATACCTTGCATTTTCACATTGAGCTGGTTCAGATGGCCAGTTATGTCCACGAGATAGTGAAACTGCAGGAGCCAGTCAGTGTTGTCTAGCTCAGGATGCTTGACGCCTTTCATTTCAAGAAAAGTCCGGATTTCACTCAGGCAAGCTGCAAAACGGCTGAGCACCTTCCCCCTTGACAACCAACGCACGTTGCTGTGTAAAAGCAGACCGGGATAATGATTCCCAACTTCTTCTAACAGAGCTTTAAACTGGCGATCATTTAAAGCTCGGGCAACAATAAAGTTGACCACTCGAATGACCAGCGACATCACCTCACCAAGCTCCTGGCCACACGTCTGAGCGCAAAGCGCCTCCTGGTGCAGGATGCAATGAAAACTTAGGATGGCTCTCTTTTCATGTTCACGGAGAAGCGCTACAAATCCTTTGTTCTTCCCCAACATACAGGGTGCACCATCAGTACAGACAGAAATAAGTTTATCCATCGGTAGTTTTTTTTCTTTAGCAAACTCCATGAAAGACGTGAATAAATCCTCTCCTCTTGTTGTCCCTTTCATTGGCAAAACAGCCAAGCTTTCCTCACGCAGTGTGTCACCTGCAGCATACCTGGCAATTATACTGCACTGAGATAGATGGCTAACGTCTGTTGACTCATCTAACGCGAGAGAAAAGTATGTCCCGGCGTTTATGTCCTTAATTTGTGTTTCCTCGACTTGATTTGCCATCATGATGCTACGATCGTGCACAGTTCTTGCTGACAGGGGCATGTCTTTTATTCGTTTGATTATCTTGTCTTTATTTGGGAAGTCATCAAACAGTTCATTGGCCACATCAAGCATGAATGTTTTGGCATACTCGCCATCTGTGAATGGCTTTCCATTCCTTACTATTGCCAAAGCACCCGCAAAGCGAGCGGAATTCCCGTCACCTTGCTTGGTCCACACACGTAGTTGCTGCTGACTCGTCTGCACTCTCCGCTGTAGCTCCTCGCATGCCCTTTTCCTGCTGTCCCCCGCTGGATATTTCGATGCAAATGAAGCATGGTGCGTATCGAAGTGCCGCTTTATATTTGACCGTTTCATCGATGCAATTTTATCATTGCATATTAGACATACCGCAGATCCTGCTCTCTCACCAAATGCAAATTCCTCTGTCCACGCAGCCTGGAATGCACGGTAATCATCGTCTTTTTTTCTTTTCGCCATCTTTTCCGTTACAAGGGTTGAAGCGGATAAACTAGTTGGCTATCTGATAAAATTGATTTCTTCACCTTTACAATGACGCGGACATGCTCGCGAGCCATTGGTTCCCGACCCGACCCACGGGTGACCCGTGACCCGTGAAATTTATCTTCAAAACTAATTTCTGTTTACTTTAAAATGACACAGTATTATTAAGAAATATCACAAGTATTTTAAAATCAGTTCCAAACTGATTTTTTAAAACAAAAAAAAATTTTTTTTCAACTCAAAATTGTCTGGGAGCCATATGCCGTCACCGGAAGAGCCATATATGGCTCGCGAGCCATAGGTTCCCGACCGCTGCTCTAGAGGGTCACCTTTCCCCTTGTATAGAGGGACGAGGGTACTCAGTTCCCAATCCACTGGAATGCGGCCTTCTTTCACCACCAGATTACAGATCTCTGTCATTCTCTTCACACCCAAACTTCCTGCTGCCTTCAACATATCTCCCACAACTCCCGTCGGCTCTCCCGCCTTTCTACCCTTCATTGCTTTTGTCGCTTCCTCAACTTCCTTCTCAGTTATCTTCTCTGCCGGTCCTAAAACTGGGTTACTCTCTATGTTGCCATCCCATTCATTCTCTGTATTGAACATCATTTCCATATATTTTTCCATCTTCCTTTAATTCCATCTGGGTCGACAACGATTTGTCCCACTTCATCCTTCAAGCAACTCACCCCCATCACATCACACCTCTCTTTCGCTATCTGCTTTGCAATCCTGAATACTGCTTTCTGACCCTCTTCCGAATCCAAGCGTTCTCCGAACATTTTCCTACATGCCTCCTGCGCCTTTGCCACCTCTTTCTTTGCAGCCTTCCTGGCTGCCTTTTAACTTTCATGCTCTGCTGTTTCTGCTCCCGTACCCTTCGCCTTCTGCCACTCCTTGAACTTCTTCCTCTTCTCGTCAATCCTCTTTCCAACTTCATCATCCCACCACCATGTTTCCGAGTGCCTCGGTGGTCCTTTTGTCCATCCACATACTCACCAACAGCTCCCAACAGACTAGCTTTCATTGACATCCAACCACTTTCAAGCTCAACCACATCATCCTCGACCATACTCAGCCTCTCTTAATGCCTCCCTTACTGTCACCTCTTTCAACCTCCACACCTTCATTCTCGGTTGGTACTTCACCCGCCGAGCTCTCCTCGCACCTTTCACCCTTACGTCACAGACAACCAAGTGGTGCTGTGAAACAGCCTCCTCCCCCGGGATCACCTTTGTGTCCCGGAGGTGCCCCCTATCTCGCCTACGCACCATCAGGTAGTCAACGGTTGTCGTCGACCCACCTGACGTGTATGTAACAAGCTTATTATCCTCTTTCTGGAACTGAGTGTTAAAAATCAACAAATCAGCTCCATCAGCAAACTCCAAAATCCTTTCACCTTCTCCATTTTTCACACCATATCCGTAACCCCCATGAACTCCGTCAAAACCATCCATACTCCTTCCCACATATCCATTTAGGTCTCCTCCTACCACAACACCCCAAATCCACCTCTTAAATCCCCAACTTCTTTCCTGAAATTCCTAGAAGTGTTAATTTGCTTTATACCGTGTACCCCCCCCCCCCCCGCCTCCCTCCTCCCCCAGCCCTTCCCCTTCCCTCCCTCCTCCCTTCCCCTTCCACAGATCTTCCGACGTACCTGTTCTCTAGTGTTGTTGTGCTTGGCCTTGTGTACTTCCCCCTCTCCCCCTCTCCCCCTATTGTCTCCCGCTCCCTTCATTGCACGTTTTATGTGTCTGTGCATGTTTTCATGTTCAATGTGTTAGCTATTACACGAGCCTCGATTCTGTATAAAAAAAAAAAAAAAAAAAAAAAAAGCTGTAACACAGATGTAAAGCTCCCTTCGCATTTGACAAGCATAATAATGCAACAAACATAATAATGCAACAAACATGATAGCCGGCAAAGCCAGTGTTGTCAATAAAGGCGTACGTATCATGTCGAAAACCAGATTATCCCTTGGCTTGAGAATTCCGAAGCGCAATGGAGGCCGCCATCTTGCGGATGCGGAAGTATGCATAACAAATTGAAAAACGTTCAATAGGAGTTTCTTTCACCCGTCTTTGTTTGATTCACAATCTAATGCACCTCTAATTTGTAATTAAAATACGTTGAGACCAACCTCGTTATCTTCAACGAAAAGTCACCACACACCAGAACCAATGAGATTCGAGCATTTGAAAAATATTTTTTAAAAGCTTATTACGCGTTTCGGGGGTGAAACGGTGTCAAATATTCTAAAATTGACGAAGAATTATTTTTTAGAAATCTCGCGGCCGTCGGGGATAGTTTTTCACGGCCGGAAATATCCGAAGTTGAGACGGAGTTCACCGAATTAATCAAGAAGTAAATTTTATCAATTTTAATCTCATCCAGAACGCAAATGGTACCTACTACACCTACGGTACCTACCACACCTACCTACTAGTACTACCAACTACCTAACCTACTGATGCCACAGTGATGGGTAAAATAGTGGCAAGAGGCTTTGGCTTCACCGGCTCATTGCGGCTTTGCAGTCGGGTACTAGTAATGCAACATGCACAATAATTAATAGACCTACCGTAATTGTCACCAACGCCCCCAGTAGCCATCTTGAAAATCGTAATGATTATGGGTAATGGGAGGACCCGGAAATATATAGCCCGTGACGCTGTTGTTGTTGTTAAAAGGGGAGGGCGAGGGCTCACAGTACACGGGATTTAAATGACAATCTATAACACATTATTTAATAGGCATTAGCATTTACAAAATATTCAAAATCACTACCGGTAGACTACTTTTGGGACACCCTGTATATGGCACAATTTTACTGTATTTGGTGAGGGTGCCATTTTACTCACAGGTCTTCATCAGCCAGTCACTTTCACCACACCACACTACCACCCTGCCCCTAAAAACCCACCATCTGCCCCGCTCCTCATCTTCTTTATGCTTCTTCATTGGAAAAAGAAGAAAATAAAAACCGAAATAAAAAACTACACTGTTGCTGTGATGTGAAACTGCATCTGCTATAGTCACTGCAGTCACATTTGCACTCCTTCCTAGCCCTGAAAAACTGAAACATCCTAGAATGTGCTCCCCAGGTAGCTCCAGTGATGGGCCAGCTGTAATGGAGCCATCATTCATCATTCCTGTTGGTTTGGCCACAGTAAGAACCCATCTCAGCTTGAACTTCGTACGTCGTATAGGCCCTACATTGACTTGAACGGCACAGCTTTTGGAGCAAGGCAGCACACGAGATGATGAAACACCTTTGGAACTCTCCAGTAACCTTTAGAATAATCAAGAAGCTTCCTTTCACCTTTATGCATGCAAGCATGGTAGCAAGGTCACAATGAATATTCACAATGAGCAACGCCATTGACACGAAATGCTTCTTAGAATACAAAAATGAATTGATGATGGAAGTTTGAGATATTCAACAGATAGATTAATTAACTGGAGCATTTTGGATTCTTGGCACAGGGACTGGGAAGGAGCAATGTAGTATCTATTTCCCACTCGTTTCCTGGATGGCCTCATGTGTCACCCTGGAGGGTTACATGAAGTGGTCCTCTTTGCCCCAACTAGTTATATCGTCCCTCTTTCCTGGGTAGCCTGGAACGATGGTGGAGAATGGCATATGTATGAATCCCAGCCATCTAAATATTAACATTTTATTGTTAATACTTTCCATCAATGTATTTACCACTTTTTACCTCTGCCACCGAAGGTGGGTGGGGTTTATCTTTTCACCCCTGTCTGTATGTCTGTTTGTTACTTGTGAAAATCTAAGATTTTTCAAGTATTGTATATTGATTGGTCTTCTGCGTTGTCCTGTCTATCTGTCTGTTTGGTTGTTTGTATGTCAATTGTTTACCGGTCACAATTTTAAACCCATCTTTATGAAACTTCACCACGTGGTAGAGTTGGTCATAAGGAAGAAGCCTATTGATTTTGAGGTCAAAAGGTGAAAAGCGGTGGAGTCAACATAAGCCAAAGGTCAACAACGTTGACAAATTTCTAAAATCATCAATTTTCATCCCATTGATTTTAAATTTCAAGTGGATTTACATATCACGTCACCGAATTCAACTACCAATTATTTTTGACGTCAACATCAGCCAAACGGTCATCATAGGCCAAAGGTCAACAACTTAGGTGTAATTTCTAAAATCCTCAATTTTCATCCGATTGACTTGAAATTTGAACAGGATTTGCATATCAGATCAGGAATTCAACCACCAACAATTTTTGTGGTCAAAAGGTCAAAGGTCAACTCTAGATAAAACTTCTAAAATCATCAATTTTCATCTGAAAAATCATCACTTTTCATCCTATTGACCAGAGCTTTGATAAAGATCGTCAATTTTAATCTTGATGAAATGGACAATTAGATAGATCGATGGCAACCTTTTGGGGGGGGGGGGGGGGTGGATTTTGCAAGTATCGTGCTCTGCATGATGTCTTCTTGTTTGTCAATTTGTTTGTGAGCAGGATATCTCAAAAGGTTGTAGACGGATTTGGAGAAACCTTTGTGGGGAAGTTGGGTTTGTAACAAGACCGAAATTATTACATTTTAGTGAAGATTCGGATTCGGATCCGGCTAGTAGAATTTTTAAAGTGATTCTTCACCATTGAGAGACAGGACCAAAAACGATGCATAGAATGATATCTCAAAAAGTTATGAACGGATTCGGACGAAACTTGGTGGACAGATCAGGTGTTTGACAAGGCCGAATTGATTAGATTTTGGTGAAGATCCGGATTGTGATGCGGATCCGAGAACTTTTTAAATGATTCTTAACAACTGAGAGATGGTGCCAAAAATGACATGATATTTCAAAAAGTTATGGACAGATTCGTACGAGGCTAGTTGGATGAGTTGGTTAGGTGACAAGAACAAAACGATTCGATTTTGGTTCAGGTCTGGATCCAGATCCGTCCTATCATTGGGATACAAAACGTAAACTGCTCAACCTGGTGGAGGTATGCGCTCTACTGAGTGCCGTTCTACTCAAGTTTCACTTTGAGTCAATTTCCCGTTGATGTTGTTGCTCGTATTGGTGACGCATTTCTTTAAATCTCCACCAATATTGTGTTCATGCTAGCTGTTTAAATTCACTTCCCCGGGATCTTAAAACTATTTGTCTTCATGTTTATGAAATCAGAAGCTAGAATCACATGACAGGGTGCCATTTTGGATTCAGGTCAATTTGTTCTTGCACTGGATTTTGGTTTTGCTGATTTTTTTTTTGCATCCAATGAAAGCTGTGCTGTTGGGTTTCACACCAAGGCATTGAACTTGCAGCAATCAGCACAAAAATTACTCCTGCATTCATGTTTGCAATGAGAGGCAGCCATACCAAGCAGAAAGCTCGCAGGTCGACCGGTGGAAAGATGCCTCACAAGCTATTACCGATATTGTTGGCATTGAAGTAAAAGCATGCCAATCGTTGGTGCTGTGAATAAATAACATCTCTGTATATCCAGCTTGGAAATTCTGCAATTGAGGCTCTGCACAAGATTTGTCGCTTTCAAAGGTCCGCCAGGTGCTCATTCACAAGCTGCTCTTTCAACACCTTGTCTGAAAGTTTGCACGGCATTTCAAGATTGATTTTGCGCATTTCAAGATTGATTTGTACTTTTAGAAAACCGTTGTGATGAATGGAGGTGGATGTGTGGAGTAGTTCAATCTATTGATGGATAACATCACTTGGCAGAGGTGAGGGAGAAAAAGAAGATGAGGAAGAACAAAAGGGCTAAGAAAAAGTTCTCATAATAATTGTGGGAAAATAAGATCTCGGGGTAAACTTTAGAAGCAGATGAAATTGCTATATTTGAGGTTGTGGGGAAAACATGGGAAAGTTAGCAAAATGGAGTGTCGAGAGATTTCCTTTCCCTCTGTGCTCAAGTGCAGCATGGAGAATGACTCTAACATCCGGAAGGCCTTTCTGTGCCAGCACTTCTCAACAGGGATGGCGAATGTGGCCGTGAGAACGGCACACCAATGGCAGATGTGGTTGTGGGTGGGTGGACGGGGTGGGATGAATTACTTTATTCCTATTTTAACTATTTGTTTTGACAATTGCCATAAAACAATAGGACATAACTACGCAACGTTTTTTTCACCAACGACATATATTTCAAGGTATCTGTCACCCATTACACCTGCAATAGTGCAAGGTGCGGTCATTGTGCTGATGCAGTGCTCTTGGAGATTAGGGCACGAATTTCAACTTTATCAGGTTATGGGCAGGAAATTGCCTTTTTAACATCCACCAGAGTATGACAACATGCGCAGGGTTAAAGTTTATAATGAGGTAGGTGGTGGAGCCCAGACCAGGTAGGGCAAAGGTAAGTTCGCTCCGCATGAGCTATGGTGGCAAGCTTTATATTGGGAAACATTTAAGCATAAATAGTTGCCCTTCTATAATAATTAATGAAGGTACAGACTTTTCTTATAATTAAAAAAATTCATCATCTACCTGCTGTCTCATGGGATCCACATCACATGACGTCATTGTGGTGCTGAAGCTGAAGCGCTGAAGATTCTTCGGTCGACACCGATAGCATTTTGGAAATTGTTGCTGAGGCTGCTCGAAAATGCTTCCCATCGTTCGAAAGAGATGAAAGCATCTTCCACTAGGTAAAGGTGAGTGAAAGGCATTCAAACCAGACTTCTGATGGGCAGTGTGTGAGTATAGTTTGAATATATCGAAACCACCTGAGTCCGTAAGATGAACACACCTTGTTACAAAGCAAACCTCATGTTTAGCCAAAAAGTAATCCACAACTTTTCAGAATATCTCATTTCAGTAACGGCACAGTATATTTGTTGAGACTCCAAGTAGCTGACTCTAAACAAGTATGTGCAGCCAAGGAATTATTAAAACAAATAGTGTTTTTTTTAACTACACAGAATAAGCATCCGAGTGGAAATATTTAGGAGATTAAATGCTAAATATTCCCAGTGACGTCATTGTGTAACGTTGTTCGCTGCAAGATGGCCGCCATTTTGCGAGTTGTGTGCTCTGCTCTGTATACTGATCCGCACCATAAAGATTTTACAAATCCGTTTCCCAGACTGGATACACATTGTTGATCCAAGGACTTCAGGGAAGAAAATGAAAGAAATGGGCTTGAGACTGTAATGGATGGCAGGGATGGCTTTTTCAGAGATGATACACCCGTGGTGAACTGGAATTCTACTGCAGGCTTTTGACAGTGTGGAAAGATGAAGAAAAAAAAAGTCGCAAGTTGCTAAAGCTGTAGGATTTGAAACTACCCAGCCTGACGACATCCATCGGCTGGATAGTCCGAAACAAGCATTCATCGATCAAGCGGATAAAACGCGCCTGTGTCAAGCGACGCCCGGTGCTGTATGGATTTCGCCATTTTGGCACCAGAGATTAAATATAAATAAATAAATAATGTGGAAAGAAATGCAAGGTGAGATTTGGAGTCATTGAGATGATAGATAGAACATCACAGAAGATGTGCGCATTGATGAAATGCAGCATGCACACGCTTAGACACACTTTCTGCAGAATGTGCTGCCCCTGTTTCAGCTGCCTTTGGAGGGGGTAGAGGTGAGAAGAACAGGAGGGGCAAGTTTCTGCAGATTGCCGTGAAAGCTGAAAGGGAGGTGACGCGATTAAAGAACATTCCAGCATGAGAGGGGAGAATGTGTTTTGTGGCCGAAGATTTATGGACAGGGGAAAGGCTTGGATGAGGCCAAAGAGAGGCCATAAAGGATGTGGGCATTGATTGCAATTCCATATAATGCTTTACTATCCAATGCAATGCATATGGCCCCCGAGTGGCTGAACGCTTTACAAGGTAATCATTTTTTTTTTCTCCTGCTGGAGGAAAAGCAGGTTGAAAAGATAAGATTTTAATTTAGATTCAAAACTCTGTTGTGATTTTTTTCCCCCTCCTATGATCTCATTCTACCAGGTTCTGAAGCCTGGGGGAGACTCCAGAAGAAGAAATAAATGGAACTAAGCGGCTGTTTTTTAGTGAAGTTCCAAATGTTTGGTGGTAAACAGTTGGTGAGTTCAAATAGAGAATATGAAAGTGTTACTCACAGCTTAGAAATATATATATATATATTTTTTTTTTAATAAACAGGAAGTAAATTCCTGAGTGGAGCTAGTGTTAAAAAATACTGACTCAACCCAGGACTCGAACCCACGGACTTCATCACTTAGGCGGTGACAGCCCACTGAGCTATTGAGAGATTTCTCACACTAACACTGCGAGCTTTATAATGTCCGATGTCTTACGTGCCTGCTAGGCAGACCCCGGATGTGAGTGTATGTATGTGTATGTAAGTGTGTGAAATTGCATTGAAGGTGAACTCATCTAGCATGTACTCATGCACACACACACACACACACACACACACACACACACATATATATATATATATACATACAGTCACGTGAAAAAGTAAGTACACCCCATGTAAAGTTTTGACTTTTTCAACATATTTCAACATACAGCTATTTGATCTTCATTTCAACTCCTCTCTGGCCTTGCCCCCCCCAGCTCTCTCTGGGCTCTGTCCTGCAAATATTCCTACAGGTCGCACAAGATCTGCCTGCAACCCTCTAATAGTTAAATTGCCAAAATCAAGACTCTCTGCTCACCTTCACTCCTTCATTCCTCTTTTCTCCACCTCTGGAACAAACTCCCTCACTCTCTTCAATCCCACTCCACCCTTCAGGTCTTTAAAACAGCTGTTCACCACCATCTCTTATCTTCCCCCATCCAAAACCTTGATCTTTTCCATCCCCGCTAATTTCACCCCAATTCCACTTTTTTGAAATACCAACTTCTGTCCTGGAAGTCCTTGGTGTCCTTGTGTTTTATACTTCTCCCATCCCCCCACACCTTCCCACGCCTCCTCCCCCCAAGCCCTCTCCCTCCCAAACATCTCCCTGCTCTTAAATGTTGTGTGCTCTCAAGTGTTTGTGTGCTTCCCCTTCTCTTGTCTTCCGCTCCCTCTTTTTATATATTTTGTTTGTCTGGTTGATTTGTTTGTGAAGTAAATGTCAGCTCTTTCACGAGCCTCGATTCAGTATACCAAAAAAAAAAAAAAAAAAAATTTGATAGATAAAGGTGATATATCACAAATATCATGAAACATTTACATTTGTAGTCCATTGTATAATTTAAGTAAACATAAATGCAAATTTCGCATGTGGAAAAAGTAAGTACACCCCTACATTTATCACTACTTCAGATACCTAAAATTAGAATCAGGTGCACCAGCTCAGGTGCAAATGATTAGAACATCGTTAGAGAGGATCTTGGAGGAACCTGTCTTATTTAAACCTCAGATATTTAGTTTGGTTTCCTCTTTGTTGTTGAAGTGTGCGGCGTCACCATGCCGAGATCAAAAGAGCTCTCTGAGGCCTTCAGAAACAAGGTTATAGATGCCTACGAGTCTGGGAAGGGATTTAAAAAGATCTCCAAACAATTTGAAATCAATCATTCGACTGTCGGGAAGATCATCTACAAGTGGAGAAGATTCCAAACAACTGCCAACGTGTTCAGGCCAGGTCGCCCCAGCAAGTTCAGCCCGATACCAGACCGCAAGATGCTGAAAGAAGTCTCTAAGAACCCCAGAATGTCATTACGGGACCTACAGGTAGCTCTTGCCAGTGATGATGTCAAAGTGCACGAGTCTACCATGAGAAAGAGGCTGCACAAATTTGATCTACATGGGAGGTGTGCCAGGAGGAAACCTTTGCTGTCCAGAAAGAACATCAGGACAAGACTAAAGTTTGCCAATGAACACCTAGGCAAAGACCAGCACTTCTGGAACAATGTGCTCTGGACAGATGAGTCAAAGGTAGAGCTCTTTGGCCACAGTACCAGAAGACATGTTTGGCAAAAACCAAAGACAGCATTTGACCACAAGAACCTGATACCAACTGTAAAGCATGGTGGTCGAAATATTATGGTTTGGGGCAGCTTTGCTGCACCAGGGCCTGGCCAGCTCACCATCATAGAATCCACTATTAATTCTTCATTGTACCAGAGGGTGCTTGAGGATAATGTGAGGCCATCTGTCGGAAAGTTGAAGCTCAACCGTAGGTGGACCTTGCAACATGACAATGACCCTAAACATACCAGTAAATCCACCAAGGAATGGCTGAAAAGAAAGAAATGGAGGGTTCTGGAATGGCTAAGTCAAAGCCCGGATCTAAATCCCATCGAGATGTTGTGGGGGTATTTGAAACGAGCTGTGCATGCAAGAAACCCCTCAAACATCGCACAGCTGAAACAATTCTGCATGGTGGAGTGGGCAAAAATTCCTCCCAGTCGATGTCAGAGACTGGTAGACAGTTATAAGAAACGCCTACTTGAGGTTGTTTCTGCCAAAGGGGGCAATACCACCTGTTAGAGCCAAGGGTGTACTTACTTTTTCCACATGCGAAATTTGCATTTATGTTTATTTAAATTATACAATGGACTACAAAATGTAAATGTTTCATGATATTTGTTATACTAGGGCATGCCCATACTATATATATATCTAAAATTATATCCCCCGCCTCTATTTACATGAAATGGTTTGGTCCAAAGCGAACGGCTTGCGAGTACGGTGACAATCCCCCCCCCCCCCCCCTCTATTTACATGAAATGGTTTGGTCCAAAGCGAACGGCTTGCGAGTACGGTGACAATCCCCCCCCTCTATTTACATGAAATGGTTTGGTCCAAAGCGAACGGCTTGCGGAGTTTGGTAAAGAAATCGCCATAGCGTGCACAAACGCGCAGGAAAGCGAAAGAATCGCAAAATAGTTTTAATTAGTTTTAAAACATAGTTTAACGCCAACATAGTTTGCCAACGTGAAATAAATGAATACGCTCTCAAATGTGCCGTCCGAGGCAGAGTCTGTTCGCCACGTTCGGCACAAGTGATAGCTCGCTGCTCTCTGATTGGTTGAATCGTTTTTTGGACATAGCTCGCTAACTACTTGTCCGATTAATATGAAACCTTGAAAAGGCACATCCTCGGGTCCCCAGCAATATACCTGGCAAGTTTCAAGTATATCGGACCCGTGGTTGTCGAGAAACAGCGGTCACAGACATACAGAGATTACTGGAATTATAGATAGATTATATCACCTTTATCTGTCAATATTGTTGAAATGAAGATCAAATAGCTGTATGTTAAAATATGTTGAAAAAGTCAAAACTTTACATGGGGTGTACTTACTTTTTCACGTGACTGGATATATATATATATATATATATATATATATATATATATATATATATATATATATATATATATATATATATATATATATAGCAGTAAAGTATGTTTGTTTGTTTGTCCTCTTATAACTCGAGAACTACTCATCGCAGAGAAAAACCAAAGGCATATTCGGAATCAGTACGTCTCAGAGCAACTACAGCACACCTTAAATTTAAAAAAAAACTTCGGGTTTTAAAATTAGCGTATTAGCGCAGAAGCGCTAGCAGAAGAGGGAGGGAATCGAAGGGAGGGAGCGCAGCGCTCCCTCTAGCTCTTCGCAGCGCCAGCGCTTCTGTTAGCGTAATTAGCGTATTTCGGAATGTTAATTTTTCAACTTCATCATTCGGAATCAGTACGTCCCAGAGAAACTTCGTAATGTTAATTTTTCAACTTCATCCGATTGACATGGGACCAACGGCATGTGACAGAGAGTGAAACATACATGCTACATTTATTTGACGACAATGAGTTCCGACTTCCAGGTTCGTGCCGCCAACCCTGTTAGGTGCCTCTTGCGGCACACAGGGAATTACCAGTGAACTGGTACTCAATTTGCCGACCTCGGTAGGATGACAGGCTGAGTCAACCCCCCTGGTGTTAAGGGGGAGGAGGAGGGGAAGGGGAAGAGGAGGGGAGGGGAATGGGGGGGGAGGGGGGGAGGGGAAGGGGGAAGGGGGAGGGGCCCTTCTTCCCCCGGGCACCCCCACATTCCATTCCAGAGGCCGTTTGGAACTCGGTAGTGAGTGTTGCAACCGAGGACAGAGGATTTTTTCGTACTACGCGCTTCAGCACTCGGCGGTCCCGTTCTGTTACTTTGTGTGACCTACCACTTCGCGGGTGAGCTGTTGTTGCTCCTCAACGTTTCCACCTCACAATAACAGCACTTAAAGTTGACCGGGGCATCTCGAGCAGGGCAGAAATTTGATGAAATGACTTGTTGGAAAGGTGGCATCCTCTGACGGTGTCACGTTGAAAGTTACTGAGCTCTTCAGTACAGCCCATTCTACTGCCAATGTTTGTCTATGGAGATTGCATGGCTGTGTGCTTGATTATATATACCTGTCAGCAATGGGTGTGGCTGAAATATCCGAATCCACTAATTAGAAGGGGTGTCCGTATACTTTTGGTCATGTAGTGTGTGTGTGTGTGTATGTATGTATATATATATATATATATATATATATATATATATATATATATATATATCCGTAAAGGTAAAGTTAGTTCCACGTTTTATTGTTTAAGTGTTGTCTCAGACATGCAGTTTGATTCCTGACAATGTAATCATAACATGAGAGAGGGAGGAAAAAATACCTTATGGCCAAATGGGATGGGGCTCCAGGTGTGCCATTCCTCCTCCCAGATGACGGTGCGTAGCTGCATGAAGGCACATCTGCCCATCGATTGAGCATTCCTTAATCTCTACCTCCTTTCCCAAAACCCTCCTCTATCTTTCCTTTGCCCTTACCACTTCTCCTCCCCTCCCCTCAAACGTTCATCACCGCCAGTTCACCACCCTCATCTTTCTCGCCAGCACCCTCCAACTCCCCTTCGTCATCTGGGCGTGATTCTCCAGCAACTGTCAGCAGAATAGAATTTCGAGTTTGCTTTTAAAGTGAGTATTCCTCAACCTCCTGCCGTGAGACATTTACCCACCGCTTAGGTGTGACCATCGGGCCCACGGTGACCTGTGCTATTGCCACGTCGACTGTTTCATGTACAGACACATGTTTTCTATACAAATCATGAGGATCACTCAAGAGTTAGAACAAAAGTATTGGAAATGTTTATTTATAAACCGTGAGATGGAATGGAACAGCCAGGTATTGACTTGTTCCAAATGACAAATACTAGACAAAGATTCTTTTTTTTATCACAGAGCCACAGAAAGAAATGTGGGAGGGGTGGAAGGGCAGAGCTCCCATATCTGATACAAGCGTTTCAAAGGTGTTTGAGTAAGATTATCCACCATCTTCAGTTGGTGCATCCCCCAGTTCTTTCACATGTTGTGGTCTTTTTTAACAAGACCACAATCGGCATTCCAAAAGACCAGACTTTCCAAAAGACCAGAGCAGGCCGACTTTACAAAAACTGCTTTTTTCCATCTAAATCTTCCTTGAAAGTATTCCCTTATTCCGCCATTTATCCATGCCTTTCCCTGGTAATTCGTTTTTGCCTATGCAAAGTACCAAGAGTTTTCTCCCCAAGCATGCTGTCCTAACTTGCACTCCAAATGATAAGCAGGTATTTGTTTTCAACGACGTGTGCGAATCTTGCTCTCTCTTTCATCATCCGTCGATTAGCCATCTTTAGCAGACTCAGTGTTGATGTGGTTCAAAAAAAAAAAAAAACATCAGCTTGTGTTGCCGAACCGCAAACCAAAGCCAGACGGCAATTTGAAAGCTATGGCTACATAATGGCCTATTATTTTAAAAAGGAAATCCGCATGACCACTCACGTTCGCAAAGCTAATGGGACAACTGGCTTAATGTCTCGTCCAAGATACGATAACCTTCGGGCATGTCACATGCTCTCAGGTTCAGCACTGGAACTGAAGTTCATGGTACTCATGGTACTTTGGGCACATGGCTTCCTGCCATGAAATGTATGGAGTTTGATAAACTTGGATTTCATATATCACTGTACTATATTTACATTACATTACATATACTAGTGGGGTCACCCGTGGGAATCCCACGGGCATGGAGGTGTATCGTTGCGATCGGTGCAGCCGTTTTTGCGGTACGCGGGACAATAACGTTAGGCGGAAATCCAAACCTGAAAATGCTGGAGACCAAAGCTGAAACTGGAAAAACAATATAGCCTATTTTACTCCAGGAGATCCCAGAATTACCCACCCAAAATATCGTTGCGATCGGTTCAGCCGTTTTTACGGTACCTTCGAACAGACGGACAGATGGATGGACAGACAGACGGACGGACATTTGGTGAATAATTATAGTAGGATTACCACGTCAAGCTGTTGGGGTGTTGAAGTCTGGTGTCTGTGTGCGTTTTTGTCTTCTTGCCCATTCAATGGCCTCTGAGAGTGGAGTCGTGCTTTGGTTGTTTGACGAAAAGATAGGAAGCAACTTGTGAGGACATCCAAACTATCATCATCATACTAAAATATGCAATTTGGTGTCTGTCTGTCTGGCTGACGATTTTTGACCGCGATACATTCGATTGTTACTGATGCAATCTCAACAAAACTTGACAGGAAGAGTAAGGGTCACAAAATGAAGGTTGTAGCGAATTCATTAGCCCCCCTCCCTCCCCAAGGGGGTTTTCTCTGCCAATGGGGTTGCGTGTTGAGGTGTATATCTGTGTTAAGATAGCTTTGTCATGGCGTTTTTCCAAGGCCACTTCTAGTAATAACAAAACTAATGATAATGATAATAGCATAATATTAATGTTATTACAAAACAATATTAATACTAATAACATCCCAGCTTGGGTTATTTCTTCCTTGGTAAAATGCCGTGTGAATATGTATCAATAGCTTATCGTGCCATTTTTGTGGGAGCAATGGGCCCTACCAAAAGTGAAAATTTTATAAACCACAAACACGTATGATTACCTTTTTAAACAGTCGCTAATGCTGTTTAACACTAAACTGAAAGAAATTTGGAAAAGTGGAAATATTATATACCACAAACACGTATGATTACCTTTTAAAAACAGTCGCTAATGCTGTTTAACACTAAACTGAAAGAAATTTGGAGAAATGCGGACATCAGTCTATTCTTATGACGTCGACGAACACACCAGATCAAAGATCTACTGTAGTCTATATACCCCACAAGTGTAAATAACACGACCCTTCTTGCCGCGAATGTGGAGTTCTTCCAAGGCTCTTTTGTGCCGTTTTTTCCAAAGCTGCTTCTCATTCCAAAAGTAATAACAACATTTATGATAATAGCATAATATTAATAATATTATGAAACAATATCCCCACTCCCCAAGGCGGTTTATGACTTGCGATATTGCGCCCCCCAGGCCTCCTCCCCTCCCACCCCCGACACCTATACTGAAGTAAATTTTATTATCGGGAATTTGGAATGGTGAGGCATGGTCTGCTCTTTTCAATGACCTGATTTAACACACGTAATAGTAATAATAATTGGCAATAATAATAAGGATAACTAGAACGCCACTCAGAAGAGCGCATACTCCCGCCGTGGGTCAAGTTGGAATAGTACGATTTCACAAAAGTTTGAGGGAGTAGTTCAGTGACAACATAAGACAAGACAACACAAGACAGACACTGCACAGATATATATTTAGAATATATAGAAGATAATGTAAAAAAAAACAAGGCAATTTCACTTACATTTTCGGATTCAGCGTTCAATTCTATATAAGTGAGTGTATTTTGAGGCATGTGTGACTTCAAATAAAATTGTAAGCCAGGAAAAACGTTCGTTTCATTCCTTAGGGGATACAACATGTAAAACTGGCCCAAACGCCAAAACAAAACTCGTTCATTTTAAGTCGTTCGTACAAGCTAATGCGACCACTCATTCTTCTGGGAAGAATCCCGTGCACATGCTTGTCACATTTATAACTCACCTAAGTCTTTATAAGTACCCAAAAGGACCCAATTTATGAGGACCCAAAAGTCCCTGAGGATCCAAAAGACCCCCACATCCGGCAGGCAGGTATATGCCACAAGGTGGTTAAGACCAATGAATTTTGGTCCAATGGATTAACGGGCCCTCTATTTGCCCTGCGCTTGCGAAGCGAAAAGCAGGGTTAAGCATTCAGGTGTGTACGTGTGTCATGTGCTGTACGTGTGCCTGTGTCGTGTGCCGTACGTGTCTGCATTTTAAAAATTCATTTTCTCGGCAACCGTTGGTCCGATTGACACGAAATTTTACCAAAGAAGCGCCTTCGCTGTAGAATATTTTTTTACTCATATTTATGACGTTATAGGTCACGTTGTACGGACGCCATCTTGGAAAAACGTTACACCTCCATATCTCCCACACTGCTCCATGGCAAAAAAAATCAAACATGGCTCATTGTCAAGCACTCCCCTTGGGGAATAAGATACGTTGATGGTGATGTCATCCTTG